>NC_064292.1:56359182-56465692 GCF_019186545.1 Solanum stenotomum
CGATTATTTTCAATATTTTCCCGTCGGCTAATTCGTAACAGCACTGTATAGGTTACTAAAATAGTCATAACTTTTTACTCAGATATTGGATTGACGTGAAATTGGTGGGGTTGGAAAGTAGATTCAATTACCTTTAATTGGATAGGTTATGGCTCACGTAACTCTTAATATTCTAAGAGATATGGTCGTTTAAAGTTGACCTAAGCAGAATCTTACTTCAAAACTTAATAAACTTCAAGAACTTAAATCCATAAATTTCAAGAACGAAATTATGCTGAATAAATCATGATTGGCGTGTGGGTGAAAGAACCCAACACTATGGAAGCTTACATACCTCTTAGGGATTAAACCCATGGCGAAAATCCGCAACAAGATGCAAGAATCTCGACGAACGCTTTTATCCTTTCTCTTTTCTCCTCTTTTCTCTTCTTCTTTTCTCTTCTTGAATTCTCAACTAAAACCCTAGGCGTATTTTAGGATTATAAAACTGAACCTAATAGGATTAGACCCTTAAAATATTACTAAAAACGAATTAAATCTGTTTTGGTAAGGAAAAGACCAAAATACCCCTCTAAAACCCGGTTTTGACTTTCCTTAACTGGACAGCCTAACTTCAAAAGGCCATAGCTCACTCATCCGACCTCGAAACTTATCAAACTCGGTGGCGTTGGAAAGATAATTCAAAGATGTTTCCTACGGTAACTGGTAGAACACCTAAATCATCCTGAGCTAGGAGTTATGGTCGTTTGAAGTCAACCCAAAACTCGTACTTAGCTTAACTTGTAAAATTTCAGATTTTGCTATTTCCAATTTAATTCTTTTTGGAACTCAAGGTGCTACATCTAGTGACCTTAACACTTAAGAAATTTTAATTCCTCGGTAAAATCTCACTCACTTCGATGAACGGTTCGAGTCTTAGTTAAAAAAAAAATTATGGGGTGTTACAAACATGCTCCTGATGTTCGTCTGCACCTAATTTCTGTTGGTGTTTTGGATGATGAAGGATATGTTAGTACCAACGGTGATGGAAAATGGAAACTCATTAAGGGTTCCTTGGTTGTGGCTCGTGGTAACAAACGTCGTGGTCTATACTGGACTAGGCCTCTGCTTGTGTTGATATGGTGAATGTGGTTGAAAGCGATAACTCTTCAACGTTATGGCACAAGAGGCTTAGCCACATCAGCAAGAAAGGACTTAATGTTCTAGCCAAGAAGAAATTATTGTCAAATTTCAAAAGTACTAAATTAGAAAAGTGTGAGCACTGCTTGGCTAGTAAACAAAATAGAGTTTCCTTTAAGTCTTACCCTCCTTCAAGAAAGACAGAGTTGGTTGAATTGGTGCACTCTGATTTATGCTGTCCAATGAAGACAAGGACATTGGGTGGTGCACTCTACTTTGTCACTTTTATTGATGACTGCTCGAGAAAACTTTGGGTTTATGTCTTGAAGACTAAAGACCAAGTGTTAGGTGTCTTCAAACAGTTTTAAGCTTCAGTTGAAAGAGAAACTGGAAAGAAACTGAAATGTATTCGTACTGATAATAGTGGTGAATATTGTGGACCATTTGACGAATACTGCAAGCATCAAGGTATCAGACACCAGAAGACTCCTCCTAAGACTCATCAGCTTAATGGTTTGGCTGAAAGGATGAACAGGACCTTGATGGAAAGAGTTAGATGTTTACTTTCTGAAGCAAAGTTGCCGAACTCATTTTGGGGTGAGGCTTTATTAACCACTGCACATGTTATTAATATATCTCCTGCTGTTGCTTTGCAAAGTGATGTACCAAATAGTGTTTGGTATGTAAAGGATGTTTCTTATGACCATTTAAGAGTATTTGGTTACAAAGTTTTTGTACATATGCCCAAAGATGAGAGGTCAAAGTTAGATGCCAAGACAAGACAATACATCTTTGTTGGATATGACCTTGATGAATTTGGTTACAGGCTATATGATCCAATTGAGAAGAAACTTGTGAGAAGCCGTGATATTATTTTCATGGAGAATCAAACAATTGAAGATATTGACAAAGCGGAGAAGCTAGAATCTTCAAGTTTTGATGGCATAGTTCATCTAGATGAAGTTTTTCACACAAGTATGGATGATGTTATTGGGCTTGATGATCATGGTGACGCCCATAATTATGTATCGAATCAACATGTTGATGTTGATAATAACAATGATATTGTTATTGATGATCCTCCTGCTCATGAAGTTGTGGACGAATCAAATATTCCATTTAGGAGGTCTACAAGACAATGGGTTCCTTCATCTCGTTATTCACCCAATAAGTATGTGTTACTTACTGACGGGAGAGAACCTGAATGTTACGAGGAGGCTATGGAAGATGAGCACAAGGATCAATGGATTGAAGCCATGCAAGATGAGATGAAATCTCTGCATGAGAACTACACTTATGAGTTGGTAAAATTGCCCAAGGGCATGAGAGCTTTGAAGAACAAGTGGGTGTTCAAAGTTAAAGTTGAAGAACACAACTTGAAGCCAAAGTACAAAGCTAGATTGGTTGTTAAGGGATTTGGTCAAAGAAAGGGTATTGACTTTGACGAGATATTTTCTCTTGTTGTGAAAATGTCCTCGATTCGTACAGTTCTGGATTTGGCTGCTAGTCTTAATTTAGAGATTGAGCAGATGGATGTGAAGACGGTTTTCCTTCACGGTGACCTAGAAGAAGAAATTTATAGGGAACAACTTGAGGGCTTCAAAGTAGAAGGTAAAGAAAATTTTGAAGTCGAAAATATTTTTTAAAAAGCAAACTCAATTTTTTTTTTGGGGGGAGGGGGGGAGGGGGGAGGCTGGGTGGTCGAAGATCGGAATGAAAAAATAAAAATTTGAAGTTAAAAATATTTTTTAAAAACAAACTTAATTTTTTTTCTTTTTGAAGGAGGTGGGGGGGTGATAGGGGCTGATGGGGGCGGGCGAGGATAGGGGGTGGGGGTAAAAAAAATTGAAATTAGAAATATCTTTTAAAAACAACTTTTAATATTTTTTTGGGAGGGGGTGGTGGTAGGGGTGAGGTGGGAATAAAGAAATTGAAATTTAAAAACAAGCTTTAAAATTTTATTTTATTTTGGGGGTGGTTTGAGGGTAGGGACAAAAAATTTTCAACAAAAAGTAATTGTAACTTGAAGTTGGAAGAGAGTTTTGGAAAATGTTTTCCTTAAGTTTTGAAGGGAAGTCATTTTCCTTAAATTTGAGAAAAATGAGTTGATTTGGAAAATATTTTTCAAAACATTTAACCCAACCAAACATGAGAAAATTGGAAAATTTCCTTCATACCAAACACACCCATAATCTATGTTTTCTTTATTAACTGATATTAAATTACAAAATATGACATGATAAAAAAAAGAAGCCACTTTGAACTCGGTTATGTATATAATTGAGCAGCAACTAATGGTTGGAATTAGAGGTGCTACATGTCATTTTTATAATGTTCTTGAAGTAAAATATTCAATTAGGAAATTCAAAGAAGCATGAAATTTTCTCTAAGGTAGCTAAGCTTCTTAAACTATGGTTGAAGGAGAGTAAACTAGTCTGTCCAAGATATTTTCGAGTCAGATTATCGAAGATATTTGCAGAGAAAAAAGTAATGGAAAAGTAGTAATGAGATCAGTCGTCGTTCTAGCTCTTGCCCGAGCTTTAGTCAATAGATCATCCCCCAGATCATCTCACAGCTTCTTCCTCCTCCAGATAGTTGTGTTTCCTTGGCGTCTTTAATGATCTAGGACCGTGGCCTACCCAACGAAGAGCTGGGTCAACTGCCAGAGAGGGACTGCCCCGCACTGGAGCGGAACTGTCCGGAGCAGCAATGACTGAGCGTAAACGCCTAATTTAGAAAAGGAGAAAGGGATTCATATTACAATAGGGCGTATAAAAATTTACTCATGTAGTCATGTTCATGTCTTATAACTTATGCAAGTTTATTAGATTTGTTCAAAAAACACTTTAAAATTACTCATGCAGTCATGTTTGTTGCTTTTTGTTATGCATCCCTATTATGATCAATTTATATATTGGAGGTATAATCAAAAGGGCATGGGACTTGTTGAAAGAGTGGTCACTCTACTCCTTTTTGTCTAGCTAGTTAATTACTCTACTCTTTTTTGTCGAAAAAATTAGAGTGTCCAGTCTTGATTAGTATCGAGGCTTGTGAAACGATACAGTCCAGCTCCTTTTCTAGCATAATGATCAACTTTATAGAATGAACAGACAAATGTATTATCCAAAGAAAATCACTAGAAGAAGCTATAGAAGCAGAAAAACAAATAATCTGATTCATCTTAGCAGAAATTCAGTTTCATGTGTATAAACCATATGACCTTAAATCCAACAACACCACATTTCATGCCCAAACAAAGTAGTACTATACATCTATGCCAATCCAAAAATCCGCTAAATTTCTTCTCGTACAGCTGGGTTAGATGGAAGAGCCTATGGGATGCAGATTAACTCTCATAAAGTCAGTAATGGATGCCCTCCCAACTTACATGATGAGCCTATTCCCAATCCAAGGAAACATGGAGAAGAAAATCAACAAACTAAGGAGAGTCTTCTTGTGGCAGGGGAACAAAGAGAAACTTGGGTACAACCTAGTCAAATGGGATAAGGTGACCCTCAACAAAATACAAGGGGGTATGGGGATAAAAAAGTTGAAAGTACAAAATGTTAGTTTGTTGAAAAAGTGGCTTTGGAGGTTATGTATTGAAGATTTGGCATTATGGAGAAGATTCATCTCATATAAATATGGTCTTCAAAATAATTGGATCACTGATGAAGTAACAGGTGTTTTTGGGTGCTATGTTTGGAAAACTATCAGAAGACTATGGCCTTCTTTCGCCTCCAATATATCATTCAAAATTGGAGATGGGGTTAAAACTGATTTTTGGAATGAGATTTGGATAGGGGATAGGGACTTGAAAACCTTATTCCCAGACCTATTTATTTTAAGTCTACAACAGATGGCTACAATGGCACATGTATGGACACTTCAACGGTGGGACCTGATTTTCAGAAGCGCTCTAAATGACTGGGAGATTAGTAGAGTAGTTGGGTTGTTGCAGGTGCTGAACCCATTCCCAGGTGTCACAGAAGGACCTGAAAGTCCAATATGGAATCTGTACAACATAGGGAGTTTCACAGTGAAATCCTGCTACTGGAATATGAATCATAACCGGAGAATGAGAATGGAATGACCATGGAAGCTAACCTGACAGATCTAAATTCCACTAAAGGTGTCATGTTTCTCATGGCTGGTGATCAGAAAAGCATGTTTAACTCACGAAAGGTTACAGAGAAGAGGTATACATATTTGCTCATGGTGTTATATGTGTGATAAAGTGACATTAGATTAACAACCACTTATTCCTACATTGCAAAACAACTGTAAATCTGTGGCACATGTTTTTATGTATACTTGGAGTTAGCTGGGTAATGCCAGAAACTTCTTTAGACATATTGAAACACTGGGAAGGAATGGGCAGAAGAAGAAGATCAAAAGAGGACTGGTGGAAATATATTCCAGCTTGCATCTGGTGGACAGTTTGAAAGGAAAGGAATGAAAGATCCCATGACGGGCAAGCTAGCAGCATTCAGAAGATCAAGATGAAGAGTCTGAGTTTGCTGTATTTTTTGTGTAAACAGGATATGGTGGGGGAGGTAGTTAGTCTAATGGACTTCAAAGGATAATTGTTAAGTTCTTTTTTGGGTTTTTGGTTATCAGGATTTCCTATGGGGTTGTAAATCCCACCTCATCAGTTGTTAATTGATGAATTTTTTTTGTGTGAATACAAAATTACCTTATCAAGAAAAAAAAACAAATTTGAGGGACAATTTGGGAGGTGATGATGATGAGCCATATTATGACTCATCAGATGTAGATAGTTTTGCTAACTGATACAAAAGATGGATAAAAGAGTTTGTGGGTTCCTACATCTGATTTGCTGCTATGAAGTTGGGGTTCATGAATAGTTGTAGAAAGTGTATAGGTCTTGATGATTGTTTTCTCAAAGGGGTATGTAAAGGCCAGTTATTTGTAGCAGTTGCTAAAGATGGAAACAACCAAATGTTTCCAATAGCTTAGGCTGTTACTGGAGTAAAAAAAAAGGAAGCATGGAGATGGTTTATGAGGATCTTGCAAGATGACTTACAACTTGGAAATGGGGATCAAATTACTCTAATCAGTGATATGCAAAAGGTATGATACTGTTATTTTTACTATTCTTAAACCTTTATTCTTTTCTGCCTAATTAAATTCAGCTCAATTTAATATTTTAATCAACTAGTATAACTAACAACAAGTCAAAGCATAAAATAGTTACTGTTTTTTCCTAGTAGTTAGTTAATGTTTATTTTGCTAGATTGTTGCTTACTATTTTTATCAATATCATATAACTTAGTTACTGTACTATCTATTTTGCTTAGTTACTACTGATTTTACTTCATATACATACCATTGTTGACTATTTTTTGTAGGGTTTGATTAGTGCTGCTGAGGAAGTATTTCCTGCTTGTAAGCACATAATGTGTCTAGGTGCTAGACATATTCTGTCAAACTGGTCAAAGAAATGGAAGGGTATTGAGAGAAGGAAAAAGTTCTGAAAGTGTGGTAGGGAAACATTTGAATCTGAATTAAAGGTTAGGTTAGGTGAGTTAAGTATGTTGAGTAAAAATATTGTGGAAGATCTTCTCACATATGACATTGAAAGATGGTGTACAATGTACTTCAAGGAGTTCTCAAAATGTGATAGTGTTGATAATAATATGGCTGAAATTTTGAATGCTTAGATACTAGCAGCTAGACACAAGACAATTGTGTCTATGCTAGAAGAAATTAGAATCAAGGTGATGAATAGAATAGCTAAAATGAAGGTTTTTGCTATAACTTAGGTAGATGGGATATCTCCAATGGCTTTGAAGGTGTTTAATGCTAATGTGGAAAGGTCAATGAATTGTAGACTTCAATGGAATGGGGACTTTCGTTTTGAAGTGAAAGAGGGTCAAATTGACCATATTGTGTATCTGGGAAGAGCATATTGTAGCTGCAGGACATGACAACTAAAGGGTATTCCATGTGCACATGCCATGGCATCAATTCACTACAAGAGAATTGATCCAGTTGAGTCCATTGTTGATTGGTACAAAATAGAGACCTATCTACAAGCCTATTCTCACTTTATACAGCCTGTACCAAGCATGAAGATGTGGCCAGATAGTGCAAACCCAAAGATAGAGCCTCTCGATGTTGTAAAATTGTCTGGCAGGCCAAGCAAAAATAGAAGAAAGGAGGTGGGAGAGGTGAAAAAGATCGGACGATTGCCCAAAATGAGAATAGCTATGACATGCTCTTTCTGCAAGTCCAGTAAACATAACAAAAGAAGTTGTCCACTTAGGCCTAAAGCTAAAAATGCAGCCCAAAAGCCAGCACAAAAAGTAGCAACTTCAACCAAAGAATCACCTGATATTCAAGTACATGCAGCCCCTTCCAGGAGAAACTACTCAACACCACCAACACTTACTAGTGACACTTATGTTCACTTATACTTATATATTTCTCTCTTAACATATAAACTTTCATGCATGTCCTTGATGTCTTTTCAATACAACTACTTATTTCACGAACAAATGAACGTATTATCCAGATAAAAATCACTAGAAGAAGCTATAGGAGCAGAAGAACAAAGAATCATCTAGCAGAAATTCAGTTTCATGTGTATAAACCATATGATGTCAAACAGTCAACCAAACAACAACACATTTTATGCCTAAATTAAGTAGTTCACAAAATTACTAAACTTGCAACCAAAAGATTTTAACACATTCCTATTTCTTGGACCAAAATTCATCTTTCAACACAAACTCTAACTTGTCAAGACATCAAGAATTTAATCTAACCAACCTTACAAACAATCACAATAAGCAAACCTCGAAAGAAAAGTTAAAAGAAACTACTCATTTAGATAATTCAAAAGCAAGAAAAGTATCTTACTGTATTTCATGATCTTTAACAGGCAGCATATTTTCAGGGTTGAGGATAGGTCTGTAAATTATGAAAGAATAAATTAGTATTTCAAAGCATATAATGTTAAATTATCAATAATCGTATGCCGACCCAGTGAAGTTGTCAGTCAATTGTTTAGTCCCCAGTGAAATCGCCATTTTGTTACGATCCGATTTCAAAAACTAAGATTTCGAAACCATTTTCGCAACTTTGGCAGTTTTGTTAATTTTTTTTTGGAAAAAAGAGTAATTTGGAAGTCGCCACTTAAACCATATAAAAAGAAATTTTTTGAAAGAAAATATTTTAAATAAAACCAGAGTCAGGTGAGGGTTCGAATAATTCTCTAAGGAAGGATTTAGGCATCTTAGAGAATCCGCTAACACGTGATTGATCGACGGATTTAAAAGTTTGGCTATTTTTTAAAAGGAAACTATAAACTACTTGAAAATTTTTATTATTATTATTTTAAATGAAAAATATTTTGATACTTGTACATTCGTATCATCCCAAATATTGAAATAATTCGAATATTAAAATGCCAAAATAAAATTGTAACTTAACAATTTATCCGAATCAAGTTTTTGAGTCAAATATTCAACATAATCACTTAAGCATAGATTTGAAATCTACATACTAATTATGAAAGAATATGAATAATAATCTCAAGTTAGTCTTAAAGTTTAGATTATATTAACTAAAACGGGTTTGAAAATTTGACTACTTAAAAAATAGATGACTAACGAAATAGAAAAAGTCATTAAAAATCTCTCAAGGATTCATCTAAGTTAGAAGTTAGATATAAGAAGAAAAGTTAGCATCAATGATAATACTAATAAGAACATATAAACAAAACATTTTCAGCCCATATTAAGTCCCTTTTGGGACTGAATTGTCGATCCGTTGCTTCGTCAATTTTGGGTTTTAACCCAATTTCTGCTTCTTGCTTAGCTATTGTTGGCATTACTGTATGAATTGGACTGGTTAAAGTCCGTGAATTCTCAATTTTAGCCCCTTTGGGGACTGCTGCTTCTGCGGTTTAAATTGGACTTTTGAGGTAAAAAAAATCTCAATTTTCAGCCCTTTTGAGGCTGCTGCTGCTCCGCTTTTCAGCCCTTTGATGATGCTGCTACTATTGCTTATTTTCAGCCTTTTAAGATTGTTGCTGCTAATGCTTTTTAGTGGACTTTACAGTCCAAAAAAAACTCCAATTTATAGCCCCTTTGGGGCTGCTGCGGGTTTTGAGTTTTGACCCAATAAAATTAGTTTCATTTCAAAACTTGATGGAGGTCGACTCAAAGAGGATCGAATGCAAGAGAGGGGAGTCCAGTTGGACTCGAACAAGAAGGTTCATATGAAAAATAAAAAGGAACTAAAATTAGAACCAACCCAAAACACTATCGAGCTAAGCTAACAACTTATAACCATGTAGAGAGTTCAAGTTAACGACAACAATATTTAAAGCATTAGAACTACGACTGCTTAAGCTAGTAAAGAAAGAAAGAAAGAATGCTTAGGATTTAGTTTGTTGGAAATACACACATAACAAGATTTAAGCAAGTGAAACCAACACCCAAAATACATACATATGTATAAAAAAATAAACTTGGTAAGAAAGCAAACATAGATGTAATAAGAGCAAATGCCACTACGATGAACAAGTGATCAACAGTCGACTTACAACTTGAAGTATAAAGAGAACATGCTGAACAACAAGACAATCAAAGAGAAAGACTACATTATACAGTCTTTGAGTAATCTATAAAGCTCTCAATCGGAACCTTACCACATATGGTGAGCAATATCGACTAAAATTTAAACAAAATGGAGATGTAAACTTGATTAAGTATCTTAGGCAGTAGCATGATCATGAGATTTGAAAATGGTGAAAAAACAGCTAATACATCAACAAAATAGTAGATAAAACGAAAAACAACATTCACATTAGTTAATTGATATTCTGCCTCTATTTTGGAAAGAAAAGAAAACAACAATAATAAATACCAACATGTTGAAGACTGAATGAGGAACCAGCCACATTTTTGAAAAAAACTCTAGGGCAGTAAAGGATAGAAAAGGACATACCAAAGCAACACTCATAGAGCTAAGACCAGAAGACCTATTAATCCATTTGAAAGCTTTAAAGATGTTCAAAGATGAAGAACAATCTCAATCAAACTAAAACTTTTAATAAACTCGGAAAGAAGATTTAAAATTATTAACCATTACACTCATAATATAGAGAATGTAGATATGGTGATCGAACTAACAACAAAGATGATATTTCATTCATCCTAACAGGTATCAAGCTAAACCACGGAGAAACAAAGGCATTCGAGAGAGAAAAGAAAGAGTCGATAGAGAACTTCAAAGCATTTATGCAGAACACCACTGCAAATTCAAGGCAATAACTAATTTGGACTATTAGTGGTTTAATTCAAGATGAGACTAGAATTGAAAAAAACTGAATAAAATGCACCTCAAATCTAATACACCAACAACATATCGAGAATACAATACACTAAAATATTCAAGCCATATAAAGAAGCATACCAAGCTACTAATCAAGACATGAAATCAACAAGAAACTTACTACTCGAACAATGACAAGAACAGAACACAAAATCATCTAAAAAGAAAGAATGAGAAGCATGAATGAAAACATTACCTTTTTTCGGAGCAGGAACTAGGACGACGAGATTGAGAACATGAGCTTTCACCCCGAACTACGACTCCAAGAAACCATACGAACAAAGTAGAAACAGACAAGAACGAGGACTAAGCAAAATCTGGATTCCGATCTTTACGATTTTGAGAGTTATCCTAAATACTTGTATGTAATAGTATAACTGGTAATTTTTGTGTATTTTCGTCTCTAATGCTAACTGATTCCTATGGTTTCCCCCCAACCTAATGTAATTTGTCTCTCTTCTCTAAATGAAGATGATGACCGGCTTTTATAGGAGAAAATATAGCAGATTTGGAGGGAAACGAATGAGGGTAGAATCGGGCTAAAAAAGCCAAAATTTGAATTTTCAAACGGAATTCTATCCCGAACCAGAGCATATTCCCAATGATTCTTGCAATTTCAACGGATTGAAGGCGAGATGGAGGGCTAAGATCGACCCATCGTCCTTCGAAAGCTATGTGGCTCGATCTTGAGTCCACAAGGATGAATTTGCAGCTGGAATCGGCGTTGGAGCAGTACTACGCGTACTGTTTGTCGAGGGAAAAGAAGAAGACGAGAATAAAGCTGTCACGCGTACATAGATGCCGTGAACTGGCTGTTGTTTTCCGTCCATTGGCTGTGTACGTTTGTATTGAAAGAAAGTTGTTGGGTTTCTCTTGTTGGTAAAGGGATTGGGCCAAGTCATCTGGAGGGCTGGAAAATTAATGGTGGAAAAATGCTGCTAGAAAATTGCACTCGGGCTGAAGGAAAAAGCCAGTAAAAGTCTCAAAACTTGATCTTTTGGGCTGAAAAGTTGAGGTTCCAATTGGATTTCAAAGAATTTCAAGAGGTCAAAAAAATATTAATAGAAATTGATAGAGATGGGGAACAAAATGAGTCACGCATTTAATTAACTAATAAACTTCTTAATAGTAACAATATAAAACCATTATTTCGAAATAAAAGACCAATATGTTGATTTAGTCGATTATTTAGGAAAATAAAATTTACTTAACTAAAACATATTTTTGGTGTAATGATTTTCCTAATCTTTAATAAGCAGTAAATTTATAAATCTAAATATATTTATACTCATAAATAGAGTTATGTGAAAAATTGCCTTGAAGATGATTATCAAAGTATTTTTTATTTCCAAAAACAATTATTTCATATTGTTCGAAACTGAAGAAGCTTGAAAATTAATTAAATTGTGGAGGACCAAAATTGGATGTCAACATTTGATTTTTTGCAGATTTTTTCAACGCTTTCAGGAAAAAAAATTCAAAAATTTTAAAATCAAAGCAAAATAGTTTAGTGAAGATAAGGAAAAAAATGCGATAAAAATAATGAATATTAATAGGGACGATAGCGTCAACAAAGACAATAAAAAGAAGATGAATAAAATAGAGGAAGAGAGCAAGAAAGAAAGAAGGAGATGATGCGCGGGCCGGGGGGGGGGGGGGGGGGGGNGGGTATCTGAATACATATATTATATAAAATAAAGGAGAGTAGTTTACAATAAGGTTAACAAGTGACAAGCTAATGAAAAGTCAATTGACAATTTTAAAAATAATTTTTTTATTAAATTAAAAATGGATCATAGGGCTGAAAATAATAAACAGAAGGCTTAAATCATTTGTAGCCACTTAAAGTTATCCGCATATTTCACTTGAACACCTTATCTACGTTTGTTCCAATTGAACACCTTTATTAGTAAAAAAAAATACCTATGAACATTTTTTGACAATCAACTAAAAATACAAATTGTGTGTCATCCACTTGCGATGACATTGCATAATAACTAATCAGAAAAAGACATGTGGTATTGGGCCCATAATAATAATTAAAAAATACATTAAAAATAAAATTAAATTAAAATTTGTTTTCAGTCCCCCAAAAAAAATTGGCAAAACCTTTCTCCCAATTTTCTTCTTTGCCAAAGACCCAGGCACCCACCTACCCCGACGTTCATCCTTTCCGAGTTTCTTCTTTGCTAGTACACAATCGTTTTCGACTGAAACCACCCATTCTCCGATAATTGTTCTCACGCCGATTACCACACACCTACCTCCTCTCCTTTAACGATTTCAAAGAAAATAATTTCAAATTCATATTAGTTTAGTCGAAAAAAATTGAGTTTCGCTGGAATTTTTTTTGACTAAATTTATTTTTTATTTTTGATGAAATTATCTTCTATAACTCAAATGAAAATCTTTATCAGTAAATTATTTTGATTTTTTTGTGTTCTGACTAATTATTAGTATTTAATTGATGCTTTTTCGATGAAGAAAACAACAACGACTATATCGATGATGGCGACATGATGCTAGAAAGAAAGAAAGTATGAAGGATTAGATGGGAAAGAGGTGTGTCGAGGGATGGTGGCGAAGGAATTTGCCTGATGAAAATATTGGATTGAGTAGGGAAGACAAATTGGGGAAGATAATGCTAGGGATTTTTTATTTATTTTTATATGTTTAAGTTATAATTTTTCTAATGTTGATATCTCCATTTTTTATTGGTCTGCCAAAATAAGTTTCTGCCTTCACGCGCTTCCTTAGATCTGTAATACACTAATAATGTCATGTCACCGAAAAATATTTAATAGGTACATGTTTTGAACGCTAAAGGTGCTCAATAGGTATAATGTCTAATTGAGGTGTCTAAACGAATTATGTGAACAATTTTAAGGGTCCGCAGATGACTTAAGCCTAAACAGAAAGGTAAAAGTTATCATAAACTGAAAACATTCATATACATTTGATACTTCCAAAATTGCACAGTGATGGTAGTGTACCTCGTTAAAAAGAGGACGATGTGAATAACATGTCACTTTGAACGAGGTGACAACTTAACTTGTCTCTTGGAAGATAGACAGTTCAACTTTAATATAACATGTCACTTTGAATGAGGTGACACCACAACATATCTCTTGAATGGCAGCCGATTCACTATTGAACTTAACGTGCCACTTAGAAGGAGGTGACAACCCAACGTGTCTCTTTAAAGGGGGACGACCATCTTGAACTTAACATGTCACTTTAAATGAGGTGGCAACCTAACGTGACTTTTCAAAGGCAGACGACCCAACTTGAATTTAACGTGCCATTTAGAGGGAGGTGACAATCTAACGTGTCTCTTTTAAGGCAGATGACCCAATCTTGAACTTAACATGTCACTTTGAACGAGGTGACAACCCAACGTGTCTCTTTAAAGGTGGACAACCCAACTTGAATTTAACGTGCCACTTAGAGGGAGGTGACAACCCAACGTGTCTCTTTAAAGGTGGACGACACAACTTGAACATAACATGCCACTTTGAAATAGGTGACAATCCAACGTGTCTCTTTAAAGGCGGACGAGCCAATTTGAATATAACCTATCATTTTAAACAAGGTGGCATCGCAACGTGTCTTTTTGAAAGACGAACGATCCAATTTGAATGTAATGTGTCACTTGGATGGAGGTGACAACCCAACGTGTCTCTTGAAAGGTAGACGATCCAATTTGAATAAAACATGTCACATTGAACGAGTGACAACCTAATGTATCTCTTTAAAGGCGAACGACCCAACTTGAACTTAACATGCCACTTAGAGGGAGATGACAACTCAACGTGTCTCTTTAAAGGCTGGCGACCCAACTTGAACTTAACATGTCACTTTGAACGAGGTGACAACTTAGCATGTCTCTTTAAAGGCGGACAACCCGCTCTTAAACTTAACATGTCACTTTGAACAAAGTGACAACCCAACATGTCTCTTTAAGGGTGGACGACCCAACTTGAATTTAACGTGTCACTTGGAGGGAGGTGACAATCCAACGTGTCTCTTTAAAGGCGGACAATCTAATCTTGAATTTAGCATGTCACTTTGAATGAGGTGACAACCCAACATGTCTTTTGAAAAGTTGACGACCCAAATTAAATTAACATGTCACTTGAAGGGAGATGGCATCCCAACATGTCTCTTGAAAGGCAAACAACTCAATTTGAATTTAACAAAATATGCAACGCAATTGTTAGTAGCAATTATAACATAAATGCAACATGACCTCAAATAACAATGAACAAAATGATTAACTAATGCAACATTTTGAACATAATAGCATCCTGAATTTAAAATAAATGTCAATTTAAATGGAATAACAAATCAAAAAATGTCATTTCTTTCCTATCATTACTTCCAAACGTGCCTTATACTTGGCATTTGAAATTATTGATGATTAGAATAAATTAGTATGTATGAAATTTGAATTTAATACATGAAATTTCGTTGCATTAATATTTTTTTCCAGATATCTCCTATAATTTTTTTTTTTTTTTCAAAATCGATATACCGAGAGAGAGAGCGTGTTTTGAGGCTAACAATGTTATATTCTTATTCCCATTTATTTTTCTTTGTCTCTCCAAAAATTTTCTTTTCAGTAAATCTACTGTTTTTATATTCATTAGCATATTATTTTGATGCATTTATATTCTAAAAAAATATAATCCTTATATAAATAAATTATTTGAAACTAAATGTAGACGTAATGTATATACCTTTATCTATATACAATAAAAAAAGGCATATATCCAATTTTCAAAATTGAAGAAGAAAGTATGTTTTACAATCATGATGCACAGATCTTTTTACTGGCTAAAACATAAAATAATATTTTCAAAGTAATACAATATAATGTTGTTTCAAAATATGATCCGTTATTCCATTTTCTTCACTATCATTAATGTTCATATGAATAGTTTGTACTTAAAAAGATGAAAAAGATTATATTTTATATCTTGAAAAAAATGGAAAAATATCAGGTCACGTATGAAGAGAAATATCGAATTGTCTTATTTGATACAAACCTAAATATAAATATCACATATTGCTTTATTTTAAAAAACTGTGATATATATATATAGGAAAATAAAACTATATAAATTTATTAATTTTCATTATGGACAATTTCGCTAGTGACATGATAATTGTCAATTGTGCTCTAATTTCCTCCATATGTTTTCCATATTCATTTCAATTTGGTGAAAGATAATACTTATTTATATCCAAATTAATACTTTAAAATGTGTATACTACTCTACTTTAATTAACTTCATAATTTTTTCATTTTTCATTTGAATTTGATGAAGGATTATTACTTATTCAGGTGTATTTAAATTGATATTATAATTAGATAATTTAATGAAGTAATATTGATATCAGTTAATCATAATTGAATATTAAAATTTTATTTATTAACACATGACATAAACTCTTTCTTCCGTTTTACTTGATTGATTGGTCATTTTCCTTCACTTGTTTATTAACAAATCAATAGAGATTTGTTATTTGCTTTTAATATTATTTTATTCTTAAATAATTACATAGAGTACTAATAATTATTTTTTTGGTAAATAAAAATATTTTCATATTAAATTTAAAATTTTAAAATATAAATAACTAAATTAATCCGTAATGTATTTTTTGTTTAAAAAAAGCTAAGAACATTGATGACTATTGGAAAAAATGAATCATCCTTCATTAATGTGTAAATAGTAGTACTTTATATGTGTATAATATGTCGCTTTAAGTATCTAATATTATGATGTTTCATGAATATAAATAATTTATCATTGGCAATATCCGTTATTCATGAACCGAGAGCGCATTCAACTTTTAGTATGCAATATTATGAATATGTGATTAGTAATTACTTAGAATGTGTTTGGTAAGATTAAAATAAAAATTTAGAAAATAATTTATATGAAAATAAATATGCATGTTTTTTACTTATAACTTTGTTAGGCAAACAAGAATTATTATCCTAGAAGCATCTATATATATATATATAAAGCTGAATATGAAAACGGTGACGTGGTGCGCTCTAAGGGCTAGAATTCTATTTATCTTTTTTTGTGATTTTTTTGGCTTTTTATCTAATTTTAAAATACATAATTTCACTTTAAAATATTTACAAAACATTAAAAATAATCAATTGACCATATTTTAATTCATTTCATTTCATTTCTTGAAACTCCTATATTATATACCTATATAAAGACACATAAATTTGCAGTAACGACATAAAGTTTATTAACTTTGGAGATTAGTAACGGTAATCATAAGTTAAAAGTTTATGTGCACATTAATTTTTTAAAATATTATTTTATCTCTTCAACTACACATCAGTTACCAATAATATCTATAAATTATCACATTGAAAACTTTTGTTTCTTCATCTCGTCTCTTCTTTGTATCTAAACTATACAAACCAAAATTTTTGATAACTACTTTTGTTATCGATGAGATATTAGGTTGATTTTGAGTTTTTTCGTTCGTTATCCTTACGACTTCACTAATCAACAAAAAAAAAATCACTTGCTGGATTAAGTTGTAGTTTCATTAATGTTTATTTTCTCTCTTTTATTCTCTTTCGTCTTTACATTATTTTTTGCCATTTTATGTAAGCAGATTTTTTTATGAGTATAGTTATTAACACGTGCTAAAAGGATTGGATATGGATGTTGAATGGAAAATTATCTTATTATATTGATATTGATTACTTTTATTGGTTTCATTATTTCTGCATATTAAGATGGATTGATTTTAGTGTTTGTAAATTGTTTGGTTAAATTGAAACTCTTGTGTCTTATGTTTACAGTTTAGTGTCGAGATTTATTCTTCAATAGAAGAGTATCAATTGTATGGAAATAATTTTAAGCAAGGATAAACTTATTTTATTACTATTATAATAGGATAATTTAAATGTGAGTTTATCAATTAATAAGAACATGCTGAAATTCTCGAGTTTTATTATCAACAAACATTCTTAAATGAATTCAATATTTTACTTAAACAATATATTCTATTTCCTCTGGTTATCATATAGATTAAGTGGTAGTTTGATTCTTTAGACAAGTGTAAAATTCAGATACAAAGCAGAGTGAAGACGGTGTTATTGCCTCCAAGCTTGATAGGTCTTCGATATCCACAGAATTTTAATCTTTGATAATAAATATAATGTACGTCATAAATAAAATATTTGATAATCGCGCATAGCGCGGGCAAGTTACCTAGTTTGTATATAATTTAGATAAATATTATGAGAGGTGAAGATGGAGGATAGGGGTGTGTGGTGGTGGTGGGAATGAAGATGGAAAATGGGGAAGACATTATCGATGTAAAGTGTCACATGTGTAACTTGTTTTCCATACGTCTACCATAGAAGTCATTTCCTCTTTCAAAAGAACAAAAAACCTATTTTCTAGAGAAAAACTTTTGCAAAGATTTTAACCAACCAAATATGAAAATTCAACTATAACATGTAAAAAGTTAAAATTAAGTTTGAACCCCCATAAAACCTTAATAAAAAATAAATAATAATCTATCACTCTTATAAGTTATAACATGTAAGAAGAAAAATTCAATTATAACATATAATTAGTTAAAATTCAACCGAATAACTTTAAAGAAATTATCTTAATAAATAATAATATTCTATCACTCTTATAAGTTATAACATGTAAGAAGTTAAAATTAAGTTTGAACCCGCATAAAATCGTATAGACCCGTAACCCGCCTCGCCCCACCCCACATTGGCTTCTAAAAACCCACTTCAACCCAGCCTACATCCAACCCTTTCCGCACAACCTTAAAATCACCCCGCCCATCAGAGCCTTAAAACTGTCTCACCCTGCATCCGCCACGCTCCACTGCCATCCCTAGTTGTGCTACATTGTTTAGTTAAGGAAAATATTTATAATATAGTTTCAATATGAAAAGATTTAACATGTAAACGTTTATTCAATTTTAAAATATTAAATATTAAGAGTTCTTAGCTATTATAAATAAATAAATATTTAATAATTATACTTTAATTAATTTCAAAGACTTAAATATTAGGATAATAAATAAATTAAAATATTTAGCAAATGACGGTTTTATAGAGTTTTTTTAATGAAGGGTGTATACGACAAATTTTCGAATCGAGAAAAATAAATAATCGAGATAGGAAAATCGAGTAACAAAGTGTAGTATTTGATTTCAAAATGTAGCGCACATTATAATCTCTACGATAATTATCTAATTCTTTAAATAATATGATATATGTTGATTTGAATTTGATTTAGAGTCAAGGGTTGGATAACTTGATCTTGAATCTTCGTCTTCGATCTTGAATTTAAATTATTCGTCACGAACACTTGTATGGTTATGATGAATAATGAATATTAACAAGTAACTTGATCTTGAACGTCTTAATATTTGCCTTTGTTCTTGATTTTGAACTTGATTGCTTGAACCACGAGCTCTTTTCTTGCTTCTTGTTCTTGAAAAAAAAAACTTTTGAGAATAATGAGGACCCTATTTATAGTTGTAGGGAGTGGTTTACCTATGAGATTTGATTGGTCGATTTGAACTGACCAATCACATTCTTCTGTGAAAAGCTTTGAGTTGATTGGTCGGAATATAATAGACATGTGACATTATTCTAGTGACTCATTTGATTTGAATTGGATTGCCACATAGTTTTGACACGTGTTATGATTCTAGTGACTCATTTAATTTGATTTGCATTGTTACATAACTTTGACACGTGGTATGATTTTAATGATTGATTTAACTTGACTTGAATTGCCACATAATTTTGATATGCGGCATAATTTCAGCGGTTCAATTAATTTGACTTAAATTACCACATAAGTTTGACATATGTCATGATTCTAGTGGTTCATTTAATTTGACTTAAATTGTCACATAACCTGAACTATTTTCTTGAATTTAATATAGTACAAATTAATTTATAAATTTAAATCCAACAAAATCTTAATGTTGACAAAGGGTAAAAAGTAAAATCAACATTTCTAAGATAGTACGTATAGATGGATTTCTCAAATGATTTTCAAGGCTTAATATTAAATAGGCGAAATGAGCTGAGAGACTCTTGTACTTGGCTCTGTTTGTCACCTGGATCCTTCTACTCACGATTTTGCCAATTGAACACTTAAAGTTATTAAAACACAATATTTTAAACCCCTCTGATCATGTGGGTCTCCCAATCGCGCTAATGTGGATAACACCTCACTATCCACATTAGAAATATATTGCCACATCATTTTTTTAATTACAAATAATTTTTTTTTTAAAGAAATCTCAAACTAATCTCCAAAATCATTTCTTTCTTGATTTCTTTCCATTTTTTCTTCTCTTCCCATATTTTTCATCTATTTTGCTACTAATCATTCATTTTTTTCTTTCATAGTGAATTTTTTACGTTGAAGAAGATTTATAGATAAGGAAAGCTTTGTTATATTTTTCATTATAAATTTTGTTATTTTAATGGTGGTGAGAAATAAAGTGACTAAAATGGAGAATGAGAGGAAGAGAAGAATGAGATAAAAAATGGGTCATTATAGAAAACTCTTCAAAAATACTCACAATTATTTTGGAGTTCTTAGTTCCATCTATAGGACATCCAGAGAGCCATTTGAATTATTGCCTCAATGTCATACATTTAAGCAAGGAATGGTCTACACAGAGAGTTTGATCTCTCCGAAATCACTTAATTAGCATTTGTTTAGATATAACTTAAGAGACACTTTTCTCTTTTCTTCAAAAATCATGTAACAATCTCTTATTGTAATATATGTAGCATTTATTTAGTATCTAATTGAAACTCCTTACTTGTTACGCTATTATTGCAATATGTTGCTCTTATTTAGTATTTGATTGAAACTCCATCTCTTATTGCATATTATGTCTTGTTACATGTTATTGCGATATGTATTGTTTATATGCAATCCTAAAACTCTACTTCATAATGGAGCTCTGTTTTGATCTTTACTTGCTAGAATGGCTATAAGATCCTAGTGTAAGAATAATAGTCACTTCTAGGCTCTAGGATCTTATGGATACTTAAATGCGGATTCATATCATCGTTATCAAGAATTCTCATAATCAAACAGATTCTTAATGTAATGAGTTGAACTTATACATTTTGAGTGGTAAAAATTGTGTAGATACTAATAACGTGGATATTAGTCATGCTAGTAAATTAACAAGGCTAACTTGCATAAAAGTTCTTTAATTATATACGAATTTTCAACTAGGAAAACATCTATCTACGAGTTTATCCAACCCATGGCACAGATTTACTGCCCATTTTGGCTCATTTGTCTACAACGACAATCATTCAAGACTATTACAAGCGAAGTAAAGCTTGCTCATTATATAACGTTTAGACGTCAAACAAAACATAAAATACAGTTTCTTTTCCAAATTCTCCAGATCTTGACCAATTTGTAGCCAATGTTATCTTGGTTTGTCCTATTGATTTGTCCTGTCAAATACAAAACAAAGACATATTACTTAGAAACTACAAAATCATGGAGTTGCCAACGTGCGAAAAACATAGACATTGAAATAAGCATTCATTCACCTCTCTCGTAACACGACATAGCTACTTCCTGTAGTAGTCTTCTGTATCTTGGAGATCTTCCTCAATACTTCAGCAAAAGCAGCCTTATCCTGCAACAATGTAATTAATGCAGTCGCGTAAGGGAAGAAGGAACTCACAAGAAGTAAAAAGAGTTCTTAAACTTGGCTGACATGCTGTTACACTGGGGGCATCTAATTGTGCTATACATTTTTCCAGATGCTATGATGCATAGGGTCAGCAACAAAAATCTCAAGTCAGTAAACTAGCATTTAGCAACAAATTTCCAAGTATTTTTGGCAAGTCATTTTTGGGTGAAGTCTTACCATGTATTTTGGGAGAAATATTTGGCTTTTTCAAGAAAATGTAATTTATACCCATAAGTTCTAAAAATTATTAAAATTACCCATAAATTTGTCTTTTTATCATTTTATAATGAACATGCTCCATTAAAAAATAACCTTATAACACAATTGATGACAATCAACAACAATAAAAACAACGAAATGGGCAAGAGCAATACAATAATCGCATACTCAAACGTGTCATTGATTCAGGATAAATTATAACCCATTAAAAACAAGTTGTTATTTTTAATGGAGTTGGTTGTAAATAGCTATTAATAGAGGATGGATGTTCTAATAAAATACTACAATTTAACCCAAATTCTAGTTTTTTCTAAAACTTGGGAACTTAGGATGTTTGCCAAATATATTTGTCAAGTAATGACAAATTATATCGCCAAACAATAGTTCCCAAGTTTTTTTTTTCAAGTTCTTACCTAAATATATTTGTGGCCAAACCGCAAATCTTTTATTTCAGGTTTCACTTGCATTTACAAGCCTAAACTATATGTCAGTGAGTCACAATGGTCACAAATCTATCTCAACAAACTAGCCTGGTCATACCTCTTTACATTTCAAACGAGATTTAAATTGGCTGACAAGATCCTGTGTGGTCACTGGTTTTCTCTGCAGTAGAACAGCTCTAATTTCATCTTCAGTAACAGGACCTGTGGCTGGACTTGGAGCAGTTTTGGAAGAGGATGATGCACCCTTTGAAAGAGCAGTGTTCTTTGCAGTAGATGGGGTTTCATCTTTCCCAGGCTTGGCATCCTGCACGATGTGAAAAGAAAGAGATCGGCAGCAATAGCATATTAAGAGAAAGGAAATAATCCCTCCTTATAATATCAAGGAATTGGTTAATAGTAGTCCCAAAATCATAGTTTTATTGAACAGTAGGGGGTAATAAGCGGTTTTCTTGGCGAGTGTGAAACTTGATATGCCTAGATAGAATCTTACCACATCATGAAATAAACAAACAAATATCATAGTAGTCACTTACCGTCTCTGTTTTCACTTTTTTCAAGGGAGCACCACTAGTTGGTTTCGACTCATCTCCATTAGCTTTTCTTTTAGTCTTAGCTGACTTTGAAGTTGGAGTACCACGGTTGGATCCAGAAGCAGCTGGTTTCAAAGGACTGTTGGTCTCAACCGGTTCTTCTTTAGGTGCTTCCTTCGGCTTAGGAGCCAATACAGGTGAAATATCTTCTTCTGTCTAATAAAGGCGGAAGAAAAAATCATGGAGTGAGAAAACAGAATTATGAGAAGTTTAAGAGCCTGCTTATTGCCCCTAAATGTAACTCTCTTGGCTGAGACAGCAAATACAAAAGAAGAAATAATTCTGTCAACCTTCTAACACGAAAAGTAAAAGAAACCTTGCCTTAATGACCCATAATAAAACAAAACTTACATCATCATCATCATCGTCATCCTCAGCATCTGATTCATTCAATCCATTGGCTTTTCCAAGCAATTTTTTCAGCTCCTTTCCAGATTTGCTCAAACCACCTCCCTCTTCTTCACCTTCCTCCTCGTCATCTTCATCCTGAGCCACACGAAGAAAGGACAAAAGTTATTATACGAGGTAGAGAAAGAGCGTTAATGCACAAAGTAGAAAATAAACCCGAAAACGCTTCCTCAATGCATAGTCCTACTGAATCTCTGTCCAAGTTACAAGTACTCAAATAAGATCTCATTCACATATAAAGGTTCAGCTCTTCCTAAAAGCAAAATGTTATAACCCCAAAATCTTACGGACCACAAACAAGTGCAATGGTCCATAATCAAGCGCATTATTAGTATTCATAGAAAAGGTATCAAACACAAATTATGTATTAATTAACATGTATGAGATATACATGCAACACACATATCCAGGTACTACATTTATATGCTTATGTCACTTTAAAAAAAGTTTGTTATCATACATATGAGGTAGACGCGTACAAATAACACGCCTACCACTAAAGCATAAAGCCCATCCACGAAATATTGATCAGACACAGGATATTTATGTAATTTTAAAAAAAAATATACTCATTGATAAAGGTACACGTGCAAAGTGCGTAAAGAATACTAGTACAATAAATATATGCCACTAGCTTTTTGGATAAGCTAGTTATCCAATAAATTTTATAACCCAAATACATGTTACATAGTCCTGCTGGGTGCCGCATGATGTAGAGTTATTTACTATCAGAATTCCAAAATTCCACAAATAACTGACCTGCTTAATCTCTGGAGGAGCAGGAATTTCAGGAGCCAAATCCTCCCTCTCCTCAGGATCATTCCCAACAGCTTCATCATCATCCGTAAAAATCTCCTCATGCTCCCAGTCATCCCCTAGAAAGAAAGGAGAACCCTTCAGCGGAAACAAAAGAAATCTGACAGCAGAAGCTGATCAAATGGTGAAGAAACGACGTAATGCACTCAGAACCAAAAAACAGAACCAAAGATGAATAAAGTCCCACTCTAGAATCAAAACAGCAATTATAGGCATTTTCCTGTTAGAAATCATTTCAAGTTCTTAAAACCAAGAAAGGAGAATAGATAATTGTGAACTGCGGTAATTCGTGGACATTAATTTACAAGAAAACAATATAAACAGTTCCAAACAATGATTTCAGCGAGAAAAATCCCAGGAGAGCTCTATAATGCTAGCTGAGAGCTAGACAGAGAAGGATATTGAGGTTTCCAACCATTTAGAATGAAAATGAAAATGCAGGTCCTAGATTACTAGATAATTACATCAGTGGGTCGAATCGGCAAAGCATTCTAGGAAGAAGAAAGTCTTACCTTTTTCAATATCATCATCATCGAGGTCAAGATCGCCCCCTCTAGGACCCTCTTCATCATCATCAATGCCTCTTTTGTTGAGTCCTAACCTGTTTTTCCTAGCAGCCTCCTCTTCCTCATCTTCATCCCCATGGTCTGATGCATTGCCTTCGTCCTCATCACCAGAAGTTTTCTTACGCCCCCTTGTCCCACCAGATCCACCTTCTTTGTCATCAAATCTTTCTACTTCACCGAAGGCAGCAGGCCCATTATTTGCTGCTTTCATCATCCATCTCTGGTACCCATCAGCAGTTTTTCTTCTATTTTTCATTTTCTCTTCTGCTTCCTCCAGAGTAAGTTGCTTATATTGGGCTACTTTGTTGAAGTTATACCTAATGGAAAAAAAGAAGGAATAAATGCAAATCCAAGATCTAAAAGAATATTTTGGAAGTCAAAGCTACAGAAACAACAAAATCTAAGGTGCATACCAAGAACCAGCAGGAATAGCAAATAACTCTTCACCCTGCATCATCAGTAGATAATATTGTGCTGACTGTGCTCCTTCGAGATGACCATGGAACTGAAATTGACCAGTTTCATCCTCTAATAGCCATGGTTTATTCTTGTACTTCTCCTGCAATTTCATAGAAAATAAAAGTCATAAATGAACATATAAGACCTGCCACTAAAGATCACAATCTGACAAGAACAGGACAACAGCCATCCATAGTAGCATAACTATGATCCAAGATGTTGAGCATGTGGTCTCTTAATTAGTTATTACATTTTCACAGTAAAGACGCTCCTCTAATAACTAGATGTTGAATCCTCCTATCTAATCTAATTATATTTCTCAGGCTTCTGCATAAGAGGCTTCATGGAATAGGTTGTACGATATCCCTTCAGCATCAAGCAGATTCTCACACATGCATATATAACAAAATTAAAATAAGCATAAGGAGACATTGCAATTTTCCCTTTAAACTAGTGGAAATACATACAGAGACACACACACACGTGCGCAATTGATGCAAATGGAGATGATATTACTATATATTTCATACCCGCAAAGTATCTGTAACTTGACGTCCTTGCAAACCTTCTTTTTGTAAAGTCCATTTACTGTCATTCTTTTTTTTTGAAAATTTAGGTAAGCCTGAAGCAAATCTAGCAATGAAATGATTCTTGTCATTGCTGGAGCAAGCCCGAACATTATACTCCTGCACATAAACATAATTTCGATAGCCAGAGTCTTATACCAAATTTTGCACAATGGATAAAGAAAAGAATGTATCAAAGACAATATCTTTCATGAATTGACACACATTGAATGCTTTCGACAAGAAAACTACAGTCAGCACTAGCTACCAAAAGTGTGGTCTCACCAAATTGATATCATTAACACAATTAAGATGCTCACTTAAATATTTTGGAAACAAAATAGAGCAAATCAAATCAATTCAGGAGCAAAAAGATAAGAACTTCAATTCAGAAGGCAGCGGCGAGCACATCCTAAGTTGGTCTAACACACTTTACCTCTTTCATCTGCTAAATGCATCAGCCTTTACAAAGTTGATATCAGTCATGCTCATGAAATAACTGCATCCATCAATAAATCCACCGATTACTCAACATTCTACAGGGGTAAAAGTTGAATATTTTGGAGAAGTAGAAAGGGGTTATATTTGCTTCTCAAACATCTGTGACAGATCAACAAATGTAACCTTAATTCAGCAAGCCTTAGTCTCTCTAGGCAATACCATACTGCCTATATTCCTCATCCTTCTATTATTCTATCGTTGTTCAGGTCTCAGATAATCTTAACAAAGGTCAGAAGGAACTAGTTCACGCATAAAACCAATATAAATCAAGACAGATTTGTTATACCGGTGTGGCAAATAGTTGTGTTTAGCAAATGAGAACATAATCAGGAAACAAGGATAACAAGATAGCCAAAAGGTTAGAGAAGCAAGGGATGAATATAAGAAAAGTAGTGAAGGAAGTATAGGGAGGCAAAAACTCTTGATCTTGAATGAGGAACAGAGGAAAGGATAATGTGCTTGGGTTAAAATAAGGTAACGGGAGGATAGTATACTGATGTAACCTACCTATATGTGTCAAACATCTTCTACCAAGCATAGCTTACTTTAAAGTCCATAGGAAAACAAAATGTGAATCTATTTTTATCAAAGGATTCCTACAGAATAAAAAGGTGAATCAACCTAGTTGGATCAAAACATCAACTTTAATAATCATTTCTCCAAATATTTACACACACGCAACTCTACATTGTTGAGTGACAAAGTAATCCCCTGTTCTGGAAGATGGCCTAAAAGTTAGTCGTTTTTGCCATACAATTTTATTTATCACTTAATAGTTAGCACGAGTAAAAGGCATACGTGACTGGCTTCCTATATTCACAATGTTTTGAATTTCTCAACTGCAGTAAGAAACCACTAGCATCCCCTTACGGTCGCTGCACTCTCGAATAAACACCATCAAACTCAACCACACAGATATCTCTGCATAAGCAAAACCTAGATTATGTCCACCTAGCCAATTGCCTTAAACAGAACGAAGAACATAATGCTTCAATTACGAAGAACCCAAAGGTACCTACAAACTCTGGCAAATACTTAGAGAAACTACTAGCATCTATCAACTATGCAGTACGCTCCAATCCCAAACTTGTTGGGATAGACAATATGAAGACTCTGCAGAAACCCATGTGCACCATGTCTTTGCTCCAAAGAGAAAGAATATAACTCTAAGAGGAAGCCTAGTCACAATTGAGACATTAACTAACCATGGTTGATTGACAAAATTTTATGTAATGTACATATGTTATGCTGCAGCCAGCAAAAGCAGAATTTTGCGAAGGAAATTCAAATACATATACAAAAAGTAAACATACAAAGTCCAAGTTATTCAACTACTATATATACATAAAAAAATAAAAATTGACCCTGTATATACAGAAAGGTTTTTTGATGAACCCCATTGTGGTACCTAGCTCCGCTCATGGTTGTGCATACCCTTATTTATTTGTAACAAATATGTGGTATATTTTTTCCTAAATCCGTGACATACTCCTCTCTCTATGTAGACTCATTTCACTCCAATACTAGTAAGTTAATACACAGATAAATTCACCTAATTTTTAATATATATTTTTTTGATAATCATGATGTCAGCCATTTTTAACACACCTTGACTAATTCCACGGATAGATCCCACCTCCCACTTGTAACAGACACGAGGTAACTATCCACCAAGGCTAGACACGAGGTAACTATCCACCAAGGCTAGAACATATAGGAAGAAATCATCTATAGTACTTTATTTTTGTCTCTGATGGGATTCGTACCTAAGACCTCATGGTTCTCAACTCATTTCATTGACCATTAGGCCACATCCTTGGGTGCAAATTCACCCAAATTATAGTACTCATGGAAAGTTCAATATAGAAAACATACTCGAAACAAACATGTAGGTGTAAAGTCTCTCTACAAGGTAGGGGTAATGTTTGCATCCTCTCTACCCATAACCCCATACCCCACTTGTGGGATTACACTGGTTGTACTCAAAACAATTGTGTAACTGGCATACCCTTACTTATTTGTAGAAAACATGAGGTATCTTCTTCCTAAATCCTTGGCACACTCCCCCTCTCTCTATATGCAGGCTCATTTCATTCCAGTTTCAGATACTGTCTAGCATATTATACACAAAACTTTTCACCCAAATTACAGTACTCATAGCAAAATTCAACACAGGAAACATACTCGAATCAATCGTGTAACTGGAGTTCCACACTCATAGCACTTATCACGAGTCTCAGCCATGTTTTTACCACAAGACAAACAGAGAGTCAAATGCTTGCATGAGCTTCCATACAGATCCGAGGATGAACCACACCTGCTACATGAAGGTTTCAGAATCAAATCTATCGACATTACTGTCCCTGCAAATCCAAAAAAAGCTAAAAATCATTCATTTCATCAGAATTAGGGTTCCGTATAAGCGATTCGAATTGGGGAAACTGACAAAATCGTTGGAAAATCACCGTTAATTACTGTGGATTTTGATTCAGTAGTTGAAGTTTTTTCAAATTTGATTTCTCGTTAAGGAGTGTTCGTTAGATCGAGAGGAGATTGAAGAGCGAATGAGAAATCAGTTGAATTGATTGAAGGGGAAAACGGGTATTTATAGATGGAATCACGCGAATGAGGAGAGATTTTCTGGTTATGGTATGATGAGCACCTCAAGTTTGTGAAATTGCTATTTTGGCACCACAGTATTCATGTTGGAGATCGATTAGTTTGGATTTACGTTGGATAGAGACCATTCGAAGGTCACTCACTATGACGATTTTTTCTATATCTGGAGTTCGTAATTGTGAATTCAAGTTAATATACATAAGTATTTTATAATAATATTTATATTAATTGATGTCTAGTCTTAAATTTTGAAGAAAAAAAAGTAATATGCAATTAATGTTAAATATTTAACATAAAATAAGTAGAATATGTTTTACTCTTGGTATGCCAAAAGTATAATAAGGAAAGAATAATAACAACACAACATAACCTGTATAATCTCACAAATTGCAATTTGAAAAGAGTAGGTTCACACGTTTGTTTGTCTTTCCTCGAAAAGTCGTTTACAGTCTTCTCTGAGTCCCTACTTATGGTAGGTAACTTACCCTCGCCATTGCAATCTTCATTCCAGGCTGCTTTAGTTGGCAAGGTTACATGGTCTAGAATTCTACCACCTGTAAAAGAAAGAATTGAGAAAATAAGACATAAAACGCATTCGGCAATTGCGATTTATTTACAAATTTCAGTCTCTTTTTATTTATTGGTGAAATTACATTATTACCCCTCTTGTTTAAGTTTAAACTCAACTTAATCGGTGAATGTTCGATTCTCCACAATTTTAATCTCTCCCCTATTTTTTCTTTTTTTGACCCACAATTTCATTTTTGTGTTCTAAAAAAAGGTCATGCCGTTCAAAAATCCTTCTTAGATGCCTAAATAGAAAGAACTGAGAAAATAAGGCATAAAACGCATTCGGCAAATGCGATTTATGTACAAATTTCAATCACTTTTTATTTAGTGGTGAAATTACATTATTACTCCTTTTGTTTAAGTTTAAACCCAACTTTATCGATGAATGTTAGATTCTCCATATTTTTAATCTCCTCCCCTATTTTTCTTTTTTGGACCTACAATTTTATTTTTTGTGTTTTAAAAAAAGATCATGGCGTTGAAAACTTGAAAAAACCCTTCTTAGATGCTTAAATAGAAAAAACTGAGAAAATAAGGCATAAAACACATTCGACGAATGCGATTTATGTACAATTTTCAGTCTCTTCTTATTTATTGGTGAAATTACATTATTACCCCTTCCGTTTAATTTTATTTGTCCACTATTTTTAAAATGTATTTATTTTCTTTTATTTATTACTTTTATCATATTAATAAAAGATAATTATTTTTCTCTTTTATACTCAACATTAATTGCTTAATTTTTTGAGAATCTTCGTAATTGATTAACTACCTAAAATTTAACTTTATCGGTGAATGGTCGAATCTCCAGATTATTAATCCCCTCATCTGTTTTTCTTTTCTTGACCCACAATTTTTTTTTTCTAAAAATCTATATGAGGACTTCCGGAATGAGTTGGTGAAGCATTACGTATAGTCCCGCCATTTTTTTTCACGAATATTTTTGTATATACACTTTTTTTCGTGTATATTAGTCTATGCTTGAGATATGTGTATTTATGTGGGAATAGTTAAATTTATAAATTAATGGAAATATATGCAATAAAGTGGAGTTCTTGTGTAATGATAGGAAACGTCTGTTACTTAATAGTTTAGTTAATGCTACCAAGGGAGAAAAAGTTGCATTGAAGATTACTAACAATGAATGAAACTCATTCATCGAATTCAATTTATGAACAATTTTTAAAAAAAAATCTGAAATGAGGACCTTCGTAATGAGTTAGGGAAGCATTACATATAGTCTTGCCGTTTTTTATACGCATATTTTCTCATTTACGAGCAAAATTATAGGAATTACCCGACTTTCGCCGATTTCGTGTGTATAAGTCCATGGATTTGATACCTTTGGGGTACCCCACATTTTTTTTTGGAAAAATTATATAAGGACCTCCGTAATGAGTTGGGGAAACATTACGTATAGTCCCACAGTTTTTCTCGCGAATAGGTGCCTTGGAACAAACTCTTCAATCACTTGACCATCCCAACTGTGTTTTCTTTCATGCTTTGTTTTGTTATTGCGTTGTTGCCTAGGAGAAACATCTGCATTCCTAGCTGCATTTGTAAAACAATAATCCAACATTTCCTCTTCCTCAACTTCCTCAGAGATGTCCTCATCACCTAGGTTAGAAAATTTATTTTGGGACAAAGTACTACTATCACTAACTTGTAGTTATTTGTTAGTGTTATAGGTGTAAGAAAAGTCATTTTTTCAATATTAGAACTCACCAAATGACCACTTAAGATTGTAGCAACATTTGTTGATGATGACAAACCTTGTAGGGGAGTTACTAACTTGACACTACTACTATAGGCACAAAAGTAGGAGTTGTTGAGCTCAATTTCTTTTGCATAAGAGGAGAAATGACTTATTCTTCCTTTTCATCTGCTATATCTATCCACATTCGAGTAATGTACAATATTGTTGGTAAATGCATCAAAAATATTAAAATATAAGACCCTTGTATATTTTTTCATCTAATTTTACCTCTTCTAAATTTTTTCATACATCTTATAGAATTATCCATAACTTATGTCTCAGATAAACCATTTCGATTTCACTTTTTCCTCAAGCGACGAAAAAGGAGGACTGCTCCTTTGAATGACAGGTGACAACCACCATTGATCCTACTTACTACTTCTCAACTCGCAATCCTGACCGTCCAATTCATTTTCTAAAAAAAAAACAAAAAAATCGTACTCCATTTTCTCTCGTCATCTATAAATTCTCTTTCTTAGCGTTCACTGTTCAGCACCATCGTCACTTTCACTACTACTCTGACTCGAGTTCCCAAACGTCGTCGTTTTTCTCTCTTACTCCTCCTAATCGGCGTCGTCATGGCGTTGAAGTCGTTTGTTGAAGTTGAACCGGAATCTCACTTCCCTCTAGAGAACCTGCCGTACGGTGTATTCAAGCCTGAACCAGGTTCACTACCTCGACCGGGTGTCGCTATCGGAGAATATGTTTTGGACTTATCGGAGATTGCTTTCGCCGGTTTATTTGACGGTCCTTTGCTCAGTAACTCCGATTGTTTCAATCAGGTCTGTTCGTGTTCTATTGTGCGCTGTTTGGTTGTACGTTTAGAAATTTTCCCAATGTCAAGTTTAGTTTTAAGGTAATTTCGTTGATTTTTGTGCTATATTTTGTCCTATTGTTTCGACGGATGTGTATAATTTCCCGACTGGTAAGTTCAGTTTTAGCTAGTTTTCGTTGATTTTATGTGTTGATTTTCGGTCATGCATTGACAATTAGTTGCGTAGAAGGCGAATAATTTTATTTTGCATGTATTTACTGTATTCGGAGTTATGACATAGGTCTGTTCGGTTTTCGTATTCATTCAGTTCTGATAATTTTAGCAAGTGTGATATTATGCTCTTGTTTAGTTGTACGTTTAGAGAATTTCCTACTGTTAACTTCAAGGTTAACAGTAAGTGTGAAAATTTTGTGGTTGTCAATTCCGTTAGGTACTCATTTTCATTCATTCTGAAGATGTAGTCAGTGTCTATTGTGCTCTGGTTGGTTGTACATTTAGCAATTTTCCTACTGTTAAGTTCAGTTTTAAGGTAATGTGCGTTTACTTTTTAGCCCAGTGTTGCCTATTGTTTGGATGGAAGTGTATACTTTTCTGGCAATCAAGCTCAATTTTAAGTAATTTTTATTGATTTATGAGCTCTTTTTTTTGTTATTTTCAACTGTTTGTTCTGTCTTTTTTTTGTGTAAGTGATACATCTTGTTTTGATTTATTGTGACCTGTGAGTGTTGTACTCTGCAATGTGTAAAGTATCCCTTACTTTTTTCTTGAGTTATATCCTCCTTATGGCCCAAAAAAAACAAAGAAAAAAAAATCTATGTACTATATTGATGGCAGTCCACTAATTCATCTCAAATAAAATGTCAGCTCTTATTTCAAGTTGTAATAGGAAATTGCTAACAATATAATTATGGTAAGCCACTGAGCCTCGTGTAATTGACACACTGGGTGCTGTGGATATTCTCTGCTACTGGCAAGGTTGAGAGACTGTGATAATCATAAGTAATTTATGCAATTCATTTGCAGCCTAACTTGAACAAGTTTGTTGGATTGGGACGACCTGCATGGAAGGAAGCCCGGGTGACATTGCAAAAGCTGTTATCAGGTATCCCCTGCATGTTTGGATGGAGGTTAAATCATCAAATCATAAGCATAAACCCTCACGCTCGTTTGATACACATAAGAAAACCTAGATTTGAACCAGTAACTCAAACCACATTCTTCTTAGTCATTTTGGATTCATTTCCTATGTCACTTGAAAACATGTTATTATAATCTAAAAGATGATAAGTTTATTCAATTAAAAACCTCCATCCAATCTATCCTGCAATTTCTGGTATTGGATTACCTGAGGTCCATCATTTTTTGGGCAACCTCCCAGGTTTTGGAATCAGATATTTGGGCGGGAATTTCATGAATTAATAAAAATGAGGTACACAAGGAGGGGGACTTAATACTATAATCCTCCTCTAAAGACAGAATATTTAAAACTTACCGTAATCCCATTGAGTTTGAATGCGGAGGGGATTTGATGAAAGTTGAAGCTGGATTGTTCTATTTTGTTCTTGTGCAGCCACAGAACCAACATTGCGTGACAATGCTGCTTTAAGACAGATAGCTCTTCTGCCTATGGTAAGACATGCTCCCTTGGAAATGTCATGTCTGTTAGTGAACTCGTGTTCCCTTTGAAATGTCATGTCTGTTAGTGAATTCGTGTTTCCTTTGAAATGTCATGTCTGTTAGTGAACTCGTGTTGTCTTAATTCTTGTGTTGTGTTGGTCAATTCTTCAGGAAAAGGTGCAAATGCTTCTACCTGTTGCGATTGGCGACTATACAGACTTCTTTGCATCAATGCACCATGCCAAGAATTGCGGGACTCTTTTTCGTGGCCCTGAAAATCCTATCAACCCTAATTGGTATGCTGTCAACACAACCACCTGTGAAAAGACAGGATATATTAGCTTTGACGATACATGCCAGCCCGTGTGTGTGTGTGTGTGTGTGGGGGGGGGGGGTCAGAACTTCCATATTTTCGCGTTCATATATGCTTGTTCATGGACTCTGATCACCCTTTTCAGGTTCCATCTTCCTATTGCTTACCATGGGCGAGCATCATCAATTGTCGTTTCTGGAACAGATATCATTAGACCCAGGTGATCTCAAAAGTAGATTTTCCTGTTCTTTCTAGAGATCCTTATTAGTTTATTTGTGGGGGGAAGAGTTAGGAAGATAGCTATGTTGCGTCTTAAGACATATTTGAGGTGTTGGAGAATTTTTTAGCGGTAATCACTCCTTTGGTAGAAGGGTCCCAATGCGCTAGCACCTAAGTGAATCTGCATGGTTGATTTTTAACACGGTCTGCTCTGTGGCATTTCATGTTATTTCAAACTTCTAGTTTTGTACCTGGTAGTGAAGCATTTTTATTGTTGTGCCAACTCATGACATGAAGTGCTTCTTTTTTACTAGATCAATTATGAAATTTGACACTTCGTTAAATTTCAAGTCTCGCACTAATGGTGCATGTTATATTCATATCGATAGCGTAAAAAACTTTTGTGTGATCTGATTCGTCCTACTATTCCATTCATTTCAAGTAACTTTTGGCATTTCTTTTCTTTATAATTCTTCTTTAAATGTGTCTTCCAGAGGACAAGGTCATCCAACTGGTAATTCAGCGCCATATTTTGGTCCTTCGAGAAAATTGGATTTTGAGTTGGAAATGGTGAGAATGTATGGCATGGAAGTGCTCTGTTTATTGTTGGTCCCCAACTCTCATCTTCCTTGCTGAGTTGCTTATTAGTTCCATTTTTACACACTTTACTTGTTTTGCTTTAAGGCTGCTATAGTTGGCCCTGGTAATGAACTAGGAACAACAATCGACGTCAATGACGCTGCAAATCATATATTTGGACTTGTCTTGATGAATGATTGGAGTGGTATGCTCAAAACTATACTGAATTTTTGAAGTTCTTATGGAATGATTCCCTGCTGATAAGAGACTATTTTAAACAGCAAGAGATATCCAGGCATGGGAGTACGTGCCTCTTGGTCCTTTTCTTGGAAAGAGTTTTGGTAAGAAATCCAGTTGGTTTATTGCATGCATTTATGATTAACTGCTGCTGTTGCCTAGGCATAATCTATTTTTTCAAGTATTCTAGTCATATTGCCTTGGGATAATCTCTTTTTTCAATTTTGATCTTGCAGGAACAACCATATCTCCTTGGATTGTGACTTTAGATGCCTTAGAACCCTTTGCTTGTGAGGCGCCAAAGCAGGTAGCTTGACTTCTAGCTCTTAAATCCTTATGTTCATCGCCAGTGAAATTGATATTGAGCAGAACTTTTCTTTTCTTTCAATTGCAGAACCCTTCTCCATTGACATATCTTGTAGAGAAGACATCAAGAAACTATGACATTTCTTTGGAGGTATCTTCTGCTCCATGCTTTCCATGATAGGGTTTGATCTATCTAGCACTTTGTTTTATTTTCAAGGGGAAGGTCAAGAAATGCGCAATGTTTGTGATTTTTTTAAAAATATACCCTCCGTTGACCTATCGTCTCATAGACTTCTCCACCGCTTTAATGGTCTCAACTATGCCTCTCACTAATAGACAAAATTGGATCTTTTCAACTCTTCATGGGTATTCTTGGACCACCACCAAAAAGAATTCCTACCAGAAGGTAGTGATGGAAGAAGAAGGGGGGTGGGTGGGTGGGTGGCAATGGCAATGGCGGAGGAGTAGGGGAGGGTAGAGGGAGAAGGGGGTAATGGGTGTGAAAAATATCTCCACCCTGTAAAGAAGGAATTTCTCCCACCTTATGTTGATTTACCAAGCAGAGGATAAAAGAACAAGAAATAATAGTATCTCCCTACCTGTGCCAGTGGCGGAGGCAGGAATTCTATCAAGGGGGTTCAAATAAAAAAAATGTTGTTGCCTGGAATCGAACCTGTGACCCAAAGCTCACATAGGCGAAATCCTGAACCCCATAAACCATTGAGCTACTCCTTTGACGTATGCTCAGGGGGTTCAATTTTAAATATATACACATACACAAAAAAATTGATCTTATATATATAGTGTAATTTTTTTTCCGAGGGGGGTCGGATGACCCCCCTGGACACACTCTACATCCGCCACTGACCTGTGCTAATATCATCATTATTGTTGTGCTTAATCAAGTTTCATAGATCATCTGGGTAATGGTTGGACTTTTTTTTTTATCAAGGTCCTCATTAAGCCTTCTGGACAAGCTGATTCATGTGTTGTGACAAGAAGCAACTTTAACCACTTGTAAGTATATTTTGCATTTGCCACTTGCAATTTCACAGTTTTTAAGTTATCATTTTTTTCACCAGATTCATTATATCTAGTTCTTTTTTTTATTTTTGTAACCGGATATCTAGTGCTGTTAAAGCCTTCTTCAACATGCTGGCGTCAATTAGTTTGATGGTGAAGAATGAATATGATATAATTCATATAAGTGAATTGAATTGTCTGCCCCTAATACTCCTCCCTGTCCTTGACCTTGCTGTCCCCTCCTTTATTTATAAAAAAGGAAACAAGATAGAAAATTCTGAATTCTTTCAAGAACCTTTAGCAATTATCTTTTGGGGATTCTGGTTCTTCAAATACTAAACAGTTAAGTGGTAATCAAGTGTAAAGGAGATTTTATCAAAAAAAAAAAATCATTAGAAAAAACCCGAAGGAGATTTTGCTTTCATAAGTTTTTATTTTTATTTTACCATAGTAATGCTGAATGGCTTTCCTGTGATACAGATATTGGACAATTACTCAACAGCTAGCTCACCATACTATCAATGGCTGCAACCTAAGGCCTGGGGACATGTTTGGCACTGGAACTATCAGTGGACCAGTAAGATTTACTAGTCGGCTGCATGATGCCTCTAGAGTTGCTCAGTTCAATTTTCCTCATCGACTTGTTTTATTGATTTATCATCATGCTGTTTTTACTAATGAAATAATTCGTCCATCCATCTCTACTTCTAGGAACCAGAATCTTATGGATGTTTGCTTGAATTAACATGGAATGGACAAAAGCCTTTGTCTTTAGGGGGAACTACCCGTACATTCTTAGAAGATGGAGATGAAGTAACTTTCTTTGGTTATTGTCAGGTTTGCATCTGGATGCCCTTTTCTTTCCTTACCAGTTTCACGCTTGTACCTCGTTGGCCCTATTGATACTATACACATTCAATTACAAGTGCTCGGGGAAGATAACACAGGAATTTTCTCTCCAGGGTCTAAAAGAAACATAACTAGTTTTTCACCTAGTAGAGATTAAAGTGGAAAACTACCACATAAAGTGGTGGTTCTTTATCTCTCTATTTAATTTTTTTGATTTAAACATAGCCTCTCTACCTTGTATGTTGTTGTTGAAATGATTTTTGAAACTCTGCTTGGTGGAATTTGGTTTACTGTAATAGGATGATTACTTTCATTGTATCATCATTCGTTGCTTTTGGGAGATTTGGTTGTCTAAGCTATATTCCCGTGTGACCTATAATCTGTTCTCGTCTTTATTATACAAATGCTATCTGAAAAAAAGCTTGCAAAAGTTGTTGAACAATGAACATAGCCAATGTACTTTCAAACAAATTTCTTGGTTAAAGTATGCTATTGTCCAGTTAATTGATTCTCGATATGTCTGGTGACATTTCACATGAAGGAAATGAAAATTGCACCGTGACATTGAAGTCATTGGACCTTGTGTTTTGCATTCCTCCCTCATCAAAGTGGTGCATTTGTTGTTATCCTTATGTTTGATTTCCGGATATTGTTGGTCTGATACTAGTTGATTTTCGATGTATTATCAGGGCAATGGATACAAAGTTGGTTTCGGAAGATGCTCAGGGAAGATTGTCCCGTCTCCACAATGAGTGAATGGTTACATTGTTTAGCCCATGAGCAATTTTGAAATGTATACAGCAATTCAAGGCTGCTTTGGTTTCTGATCAAAATAAGTAAAGTAGTAGAGTCAGATTCGAGTTACAGTCTAGGCTGGGCCAAGTGTAAGATCGTTCTGTATTATTCATTGTTGAACTGCAAACAAGAACCAATTTATTTCGAAATGTCAGACATTTTATAAAATGAAAATAGCCATTGTGTATCGTGTATGCAACTTTAACCTATAATAATCTTAAACGAGACTTGCTCGGAAAAATATTATCAACTCATGATACTTTGTATTAACATTTATTTTCGTTATTTGACTTTTAAGTGATGCCATTATATACAAAATTTAACACAGGAAATATATGAAAAGAAGCTTAGATTTTTTTTTTTGGTCTTCCATTCTGAGCCTATATTATCTGTACAACAGATATGGATTCATATGTCATCTTCCAGTCGTATTTTTTTAAATTTCAGGGCTCGTACTTGAGATATCTTATTAAAGGTGGAGGAATCTCACCCATCCTATTACAATTCATGTTTGTAAAACTTAATAGCTTAAAGAAGTTGAATACTTTATGATGTCTCTCAAATTTATGGAATTTGTTCAACAATAAGTGGACTAATAATTTAAAGATGATTTATGATGCAAAGTAACCTAAAGTTTTTAATGGAATTTTTTGGTTACATTTTAGTGTTCAAAATATGTAGATAAAGAATATGGTTGAGGTAGGCTTGACTCAAGAATTCTTAAGTAATACTATAAGATTTTGCTTTGCTTGCATGCAAAGAGCTCAATATAGACATAGTTGAAGACATATTAACACTTGGTGGGGCTTTAAAGCTTCTACACCTTAATTTTTTATATTTTGTGAATAATAAAGAAATATATGAATGTATGCAAGTGATAGAATTAGGCTACCAACTTGATAGTTAACCTTCCAATATTTTCATCTTGTCAAAATAAGATTTGACTATTTTACCCCTACCTTATGATATGTCAACTACTATTTTTTCCTTGAAAGGTCTAAAATGCCCTTGCCTCTTTTCTATCTAATATTAGTTCAATATATTTAAGTTTCAATCTTCGGAATTAAGTTTATATTACTCTAATTAATTTTCCCATTAAGAAAATTGGAAAAACAAAATTTATTTGAATCGTGGAATGCAGGAAAAAATTGAAAACAATTTTTTATTTATAAATTTAATAAAAATTGACGGTATATAGAGGTTTTACATTATTAAATTTGCTTTCAGCGCCTCGAAGACTCAATAACAATCTGCCCCAATAATAGATTAAATATAATGACTATATAAAATGTATTTACTCTATCACTATATATAACTTAAATCGTAATAAGAATGAAGTTTCAAACTATACTTTAATATGAGAAACATTAACACAAAAAATAAAAATAAGATTAATGATAAAAAAAGAATTAATTGTCAAGAGTTAATTTTAATAGAGCAATGCATTGAACCATCTTAATTAATTGTAAAGCCTATATTAAAATATCGGTTTCTTATTTTGTTTAATTAAGGAAGCTCAAGGTTATAAATGTAATAACATTAATTAATAGTTCATATGAACCATGCATATATGTATTGCTTATTTATAAAACCAAATATATGGTAACGTTTCATTTTCTCTTCATTCCATCTTATATAAAATTAAAAAAGCATAATAAAATCTATCTTTGATACAAAGTTTTCTTTATTTATTTTTTCATTTTAACAACAACACAAAGATCATGAATTTTTTCTTCATGAATAAAATTGTGAAGAAAAAAATGATGTTTGTGCTTTTTTTCTTGTCATTTTTTGTTCTTAAAACTTTGGGTATAGAGAGAGGAGTTTCTATAATTGAATCAATTTCTATGAGAGATGATGTGATAAAAATGGCTGGTTATGGAGAAGAAAAGCTTTCCACTGTTTTTATTCATGGAAAAATTGTTTGTCATGAGTATCATGATCATGGTTGTAACAATATTATTATCAAGGATGATAATTTTGAACTTGGTTCAACACCTATCCAAGGTATGTATGTTCTTATTCGATGCTAATCTGTTGCTAAATAACTCGCAGAGAACACACCTTTTATGTTTGTTTCAGATATATGTGAATATTTTTGATAATTAGTCGCATTATTTAGCTACAAAATTATTTTGTCCTTCGAAAATAATCTTTCTATCCTCACAAGATAAGGGTAAGATTGAGTACACACATACTTTTCAGATTCCCACTTGTAAAATTTTACAAAATATGTTATTGTCGTCGTTGATTCTTTTTTCTTTCTTTTTTAGTTTTGTAGAAGTGTTAAGAGAGGTCTAAAATTAAAGATTACTTAAGCATGTCTTATAGGGTAGATCCTTTATTTTTAACTATTCGATGTTCGGAACTCATTGGTCCAATCAATTAATTCAGATTTGTGTCATGTAAACACAATTATAGGTTCTCTGATTGATTGAAGCCAAGCCATTATTTTTTTAAATGAAAATCCGGTTTTACGTGGATTTTATAGTATTAGCTAGTTTATGTAGTTTTGACAAGTTAAATTGCAAATGAATAATAAGATAGAAATTAAACATCCTAAGATATAGGGAAGTTAATTTGTGTTGTTAAGCCTAAAGTTAATTAATATTAACTCAATTTTAATGTTAAACTTGATCCTTAAATGGAAATTAGGATCCATTTAATTTAGAATTTTCTAATTCTTTTAACAGTTACTATATGGGGTAGATCATTTATTTATTCAAAAAGAAAAAAGTTAAAGAAAACAGAAAAGAGAAAAAAGTATTTTTAAGAAAAAGTGGGGTTGAATATTAAATTTTGAAAACTTGATGGACCTGTTTGTATATTAATAAAGATATGTCTGCTTTCATTGAACACCACCAAATTTCTGTTCTACCAAAATGATAGTGTTATTGGAACCAAAAGCTGGTAAATTAACATAAAATTATAAGCTCACTAAATTCGTTGCATTTCTTTGAAAATATGGGTCTAAATTTAATATAATAAAGTCCGAGTAATTTGGAATTGAGGTATAGTTGATTGATTCATATAGTAACATCTGAGTAATTTAAAATTGAGGTATAGTTTATTGACTCATACAGTAAAATCCCAAGTAATTTGAAATTGAGGTCTAGTTGATTGATTCATATAGTAAAACACAACCGATGCACAAAGCTTCAGCTATGCATGTGATTCAAAAAACAGCTGGACCATAAGAGTCTATTGTAAGCAGTCTTATCCTGCATTTTCGCAAGAGGTTGTTTTCAGAACTTGAACCCCTCGCCTCCTGATCACATTTCAACAACTTTACTAGTTATGCCAAGAGACCGTTTCCGTAGCTCAAACCCGTGACCTCCTGGTCAAAACACAACAACTTTACCATTTACACCAAGGCTCTTTACATATGACAAACATATTTCAGGTGCATCAGTAGGTGTGTTCTGTGGATCAAGTGGAAAAACAAGAAGGTCATGGGCAAGAAACACTACAGATGAAGATGGAGATTTTCTTATTGATCTTCCTTCTCATCTTCATGCTATTCCAAACTTGGAAAAAACATGTCTTGTTAAAGTCCTTCATCTGCCAAGAAACGCCATTTGTGAACATGCTTTTAGAGGAAAACACAAAGGACTCGAGCTAATTTCTATCGGTGGAGGCATCCGTACTTACATGACACAAACAATTCATCTGACCCCTAAAGTTACACAAAGGTGCAGAAAGAAAGTTGCTGTTATGTGATCAGGAGGCCAAAAATACAGCACGTCCAACGACTCAAATCTGTTGGCGCTTTGATCAGTCACAAACATTGAGTCGTTGGATGAAGCTTGAAACATAACCTGCTGGTATTAGCCCACAATTTGTGTTTGCTTCCTCCCACCGCGAGTTTATGTGTGTGTGTGTGAGAGAGAGAGAGAGAGAGAGATGTAAATATAAGGTTTCTTCATTCTTGTATGAATGGTGTGTAACAGGCACATGTATTTCCACTGAGAATATTAAAAGTAGCCTTTCATGGCCACACCAGATGCACAAACTTTGAATATATTCAAGTAAACAGCATAAATTGTATTCACTGCAGAATCAATAACTAAAATCTGGGGTGCATAAATGTAGCAATCATTCACACAAATCCACAAAAAACTAAAAGACGTGCTAAAAGAAATTTAAGGACGATGTGATCCAGGTATTCAACAGCTTATCAGACAAACGAAAAACTATCCAGGAGAATGTTCCAAAAGAAACCTTTGTCTATTCCGATGACATGATATCCTCTCCTCGGGACAACTAATAAGTTACTCTATGAACTCTCCTGAGCTTTCTTCTCAGCTCCAGAAATGATATACTGAGCAACATCGGCACAACATTTAAGCTTGTCTGCCTCTTCGTCAGGTATCTCAATCGAGAATTCTTGTTCAAAAGCCATGACAAGTTCCACTCTATCCAAGCTGTCTAGGCACAAGTCCTTCTGGAAATCAGCACTCTCAGTGACCTATAAAAAGATTTAGGATTCAGTTGTAATATTCACTATTTGACTCGTTTTTTGCCACAACATGTGTTAAATTGATATAGACCACCAGCAGAGACAAATCTGGGATTTAAACTTTCAATTTTTAAGGTTCTTAGCATTGAATCATTACTCCCTCCGTTTCAATTTGTATGTCTAGTTTTGACTTGGCATGGAGTTTGAGAAAGTAAAGAAGACTTCTGAATCTTGTGCTCTTAAACTAAAGATATGTAGTATGTACCAAAATGTCTTTTAATCTTGTGGTCTTAAACATGCCATGTGGAAAACTGGAATTAACGAGTTGCCAAAAAAAGGAAAAAGGCATTTGTAAGACAAACAAATTGAAACGGAGAGAGTACTTATTTTGTTGCAGTTTTGGTAATCTTTACACATAAACTTATGCTCTGCGTCGGAAGTACAAAAAATGGATGAATTATACCTTGGTTGCATCAATCTTATCAAATTTCTTCACCAGGTTAAGCACTTGTTCCTTTATCTGATCCTGATCGGTGGAACCAGAATTACTACAGGTGCGTATTTGCAAATTGAGTATATTTAACGCACTCCGGCCTTCAGCTTGAGATAATGATACTTGCAATGGGACCTTAACCCGCACATACTTCAGAATAGATGATCTCAAGCTTTGCATTTTGAACCTACAATAAGTCGTCGATGTATAAGCACGTGCAAAAGCAGTTTAAAGAGGTAGAAGATGCAAAAGAAAACAAGGCAAAGAGAAGTAGGACCTAAAGATAAGGCTTAAATGTACTAACAGCAAGATACCCCAGTTTTGTCCCACATTTCCTGTTTCATATCTATGTATTGGGAGATTCACCAAGATAAGTTGGTCAAGTGAATGGAGAATATGCTAAATCTTAATAGCCATTACATAATTACAAGTGAAATAGTAGACACTGTAATTCTATGATATGCAAAACTGTCAGCAAGTTTGTTTAACAGGTACGTACTTCATCGAATCAAATTTCTGAACAGGAGAAGCAACCTAAATTAGCACCCTTGACATACGGCCTATAATCACATGTCATACTCTAATTAATATTAAAGCGAGCATGCTTATTTTCCACAGCCAATGCTCACATGTCTACTGTATTGTAACACTTAACAGGCCTATTCTCCACAAATATATGATCTATCATATGAGCAAAAGTCTTACTACTTGTTTCGAACTTGAATGACTAATCTAATGAGAGTTTTCCTCTGCTGTCAGCCCTGAAAATTTAGTTCCCTTACTTGCTCCAGGAAATGATGTCGTTCTTGACTTCAGTGGTAAAAGCAACGTGTACTATACGGGCTCACGGGATGACGGGAACCAGTAGCTTCTTTCACAGACCCTATATACTGTATGTATTTAAGAAATCCACTAATTATCTATAAATAATTGACTGTGAACCTACTTATTATTATTGTATATTTACTTCACGTTGTGGGAACCCATAAAATTTGAATCATAGATCCGCTTTTGCTTGCGTTGCATACGACAACGAATGTCCTAACCCCTTAATGTTCCAACAAAACTTTCACATCCACGACCCATTAAACTAATTTCAAACTTGCCTATGGATCAGATGAAAAGTTCAGAACTATAAACGAGATCGTATAAGCCTAGCCAGCGGTCATCTGATACCGGTAGAAGTGGCTATGGTAAAAGTGTTTTCCAATCCGTCACATCGTCCCATCCTCCTAACGATATATTGCAAGGAGCTTTACAAAGCCATTCGTGGCCTATTTATATATACCGAAACTTATTGCCTAAAAGAAAAGCAGCATAATGCTAAGGAAAACAAGTGAAACTGCTACTCAATCCATAACCACTACATCAGTTATGAAGATTATTTATCAGATTATACATCAACAGCCAAGAACCAATTTTAAAAGGTTATCAAAATTGCCTCGTGGTGCTTTCAAACCCATATAAAAGAATCAACGTCAAAATGACAACTTTCTTTATGTAGAAACAATTTAACTTAAAATGATAGCCATACAAATGTCTATGAATTGTTATAGAGCAAAAGTTTTATAGTGTTTCTTTCTTAAACTCCATGCACAGTCAAACCCCGTCACATAAAATGGGAACAAGGATCAAAAATCAAAGAACCAAAACGCCCATTGGCACAAAGCATTCCTCATTAGCAGGGTCCGGGGAAGGGCCTCACAGCCCAAGGGGTGTGAGTTGGACAGTCTACTAATGGCAGCATTAGTAGCTGCTTTCACAGCTCGAACCCGTGACTATAGGTCACACGTAGACAACTTTATTGTTAATCCAAGACTCTCCTTCACACCCATTAATAAAAATACTCAAAAATGTTAACTTTGTAACACCCATTAACAAAAATACTCAAAAAATGCTAACTTTATAACACCCATTAACCAAAAAAACTCAAAATCTTAACTTTATAACACCCATTATCCCATAGCACCAAACTCCAAATGTTTCTTTCTACAACACCCATTAAAAATTACAACTTGAAGTAATGATTCACCTTCTTTTTTTTTTTAACTTGTTAGGCAGAATGATAAATGATACATAGATAGACATATGGAGACTAACAAGAAACAAAATACCTGAGAAATAGCAAAAAACTTACCAATTAGACTAACAAGAAACAAAATAGCTGAGAAATAGCAAAAAACTCACCAATTTTACTTTGTTTTCTCAGATTCTCTGATTCTTTATGAACTGTTTGCTTAAGATTACTATCTGTTTGATGAATTGCCTCAAAGAACTGAAATTAGCAGTGATAGTTCTGGGTCTGGATAATGGAAAATATGGGCCTCAGGTACACAACTTGGGCCAAATCCAATTGGGATGGTACATAGTTGGGCTATCACCGAGTATAACCGTCTATCAAAATAAAAATAGCAAATAATATAAAAATATATATGTTAAGTATATTATTTGTGTATGTAACTAAATTAAATTCCTATCAATTATAGTTGTAAATCGTAATAAACAACACTTTTTTTAAATTAACGTACACTGATAGGGAATACCTGCCAAAAAGTGATATCAACACTAATAATTCTAAAATTAGTTGCCATTTTGCTCTCTCTTCTTTGTCCCTTAGCTATGAAGCCGTAGAGCTAGAGTATCACTAACTTTTTTGGTTGATAAAACTATATTATTTTTATATATAATAACAATAACATATTTGGACGGAGTCTCATGTATCAGATAATTAAAATGTACACACATATCTTGAATCTATTTTTGTGGAATAAATAAATTATTTTTAATAGACATTCGACTCAAAAAATATAAAGCAAATTAAAACAATACATAGCAAAAAACATTGAAGAAAAATGAAACTATGTGATTACTAATTAATAATACTAATAAAGACAAAATGACATGATTTTTTTTTTATAGAAAATGTTGAATTCTCCAACTTCTTTATGTGTTAATTATTTTATATTTTAAATTTTATTCGTGATAATCTTTGACTTCGCCGCTATTCGACCACTTGCATTTTGTTCTTTCTTTCTTCTTCAGACTATGATTTATACATATGACCTCATAACACATTAATGCGAAGTATATAATGCTACCGGATGAGTTGTATTGAATATGTTCAATCCGAAATTATATTGTATATAATATATATAGAGTAAAAATAAATTTTTCTATTATATATAAATTGATATTTCTTGAATCAAGAGAAAGAAGATAAATATAGAATTATAGTAACGTATGGCAATCCAACATTTGTTATTAAAGGTGAAATCGAGACTTGAAGTTTATGGGTTCTGAACTGTCACCGAACAATGATTTAATCTTGTAAAATGATCTAATCAAACCTGCTAGCAAATTTAGACATAAAGTGTGTTGTGTAGGTGGAAGGAAAATGAGGTTAAGACAAACACATCTGTAAACCAAAGTCTGAATAAGACACTAAATCACACGTTTCATATAATTTGTAATCTTCTCTATTTTGGAAAAAAGTTGCCAAACCTTATTACATAAGATTTTATTTTGTGACAAAAATAAATAAGGGAGGAAAAAAAGGATCTAAATCTCTTTCACATACTAAAGGGATAAATTATTTTTACATAATACATATATAAACTTTTACCATAAATCAAAATGATTAAGAGTTGAGACGGTAAACGAAAAATGTATTCTATTCTTAATTTAAGATTTTGATTTCGAGCATTAATGATGATTGTTTATGGTAGCAAAAGCTTAACAACTAAACTTGAACTTTCTGACATGAATTTAAATTGATCAAGCCTCAAAGTAAATATCGGATATTATACGAGAAATAAAAAAGAACAAGAGAGCGCACTTTCTCCTCATGGAATAAAAGACAGAATTTTTTCATAAAACCAATAGTTTGAGGCATAATTATTAACCATAACGATAGTTTGGATAATTATCAAATGTAATAACAATTTCTAAAATTTATATTAGCAATTCAACAACACACTCGTATAGCAATATAACAAATCACTCTCTAAAATTCATTATAATATACCAAGCGAATTGATCTCTATAAAATACAAAGCGAATTTTAAAAGAACTCTCGATACGTTTGATAAATATTTAGTGCATAAGTTTGGTTTCGAAAAGAAAATTACTCCAAAATTTAAGTCGGTGGGAGATTAAAATAAAGCCCTTTATATAACTAACATTTGACACAAAACAAACCAACAAAATTTCCCAAATGGACACACAATGGAGAGACAAAAAACTGTATCCAGCCTTAGGCATTTTCACCATTTTTTTCCTTTTGTATTTGAGTTTCAATGACAATTTTAATTTCACTTTCCCACAAATCTTTCTAAGACAACCTTATATGGGTTTTGCTGGGGTTAATGAAACTAGATTTTTCATCAAGAATGAAAATCCAAAGACTCAATCTTTAACATTTCAAGAATTTTACATTAATGGTTGGAATTCTTATTGGTTAATGGAGGAAAGTGTTTGGGTATCTTCAAGAATGAGGGTTTCTAAGATGTTGAAAAGAGGAGCTGAAATGGGGTTGAGTGTTTGTAGGACTTGGGCTTTTAGTGATGGTGGTGGACCTAATGATCTTCAGCTACTTCCTGGAGTCTTCAATGAAAGAGTCTTTAAGGTGGTACTTCTATTTCAAAATTGCTAATTTTTCTGTTATTTGGGGTTTTGTCTGATTTTTGTAGCATAGTTGAGCTGAGGGTAACAACCTCTCTACCTCCGAGATAGGATTAAGGTTTGCGTATACTTTACCCTCCCTGACCTCACTTTGTGGAATTTTAATGTGTATGTTGTTTTTCGTAGCACTTGTTAGTATTATTGAAGTACTTATAGACTCTATGTTGCTCGAACTTTTCAAAAATGTTGTTTGCATTTGTGTTGGATACTTCAAAAATGCACTTACTTTTAGAGGATCCGACATGCATCCATCAACAATTTTGAAGAGTTTGAGCAACATAACTTATGCTCTCTTCGTTTCCGTTTGATTGCTTGGTTTTGAATTGACATGGAGTTTAAGAAAGTAATAAAATAGTTTCATTGGGTATGTTGTTGTTGTTTTTTTGTAGCAATTATTGGGATTACTGAAGTACTTATAGACTATGTTGCTCAGAGTTTTAAAAAATGGTGTTTGTACTCGTGGTGGATACTCCAAAATGCACTTACTTTTAGAGGATCCAACATGTGTCCATCAACATTTTAAAAGAGTCTGAGCAACATAACTTATACTTCCTCCATTTCAATTTGATTGTCTTTGATTTGACGTGGAGTTTTAAGAAAGTAAAAGAAAGAGTTTTTGAATCTTGTGGTCTTAAACTAAAGATATATAGAATGTACTAAAATGTACTTTAATCTTGTGGTCTTAAACATGTCAAGGTGGAAAGTTGGAATAAAAGAGTTGCTGAAAATGGGAAAGAGACGTTTTTTTTAAATCGACTAAAAAGAATAGTAAGACATGTAATTTGAAAGGGAGGGAGTAGTAACTTATTGAACACTTTGAGAAGTTGTTTCTTTATTAAAAAAAATGAGAATCATTTGCCAGTTTCTAATTTCGCTGTGTTTATGGTGTTTTAGGGTGTGATGTTGATTTATTTCTCTTGAAACAGAGATGATTTTATTTGTTAATAGAAGTTTAGTGAAAATAGAAGGTAAAGTTTGAGTCTTTGTATAATTCTTAGGCGTATTAAACTTAAATATTGTGCTTTACAATTGGTAGTATAACTTAATTTGTATGATAAGTGCATAAATCAACTAGTAACAAGGTGGCGGCCAATGAAGTGGGATGAAAATCACAGGAGAGCAGAGAATTTACAAAAAATGCTCGGTGGTTTTTTCGTGTCTACCAAAACCTGGTCATATCATTGGCATATTAGGTGGAATAGTAGGTAACTTTGAATATTCAGTTATAAACATCTAAAAGCTAGCAAGACGTCATTACGGATAGAACTGCTTTTGGTCATATCATTGGCATATTATGAAATAGTAATCCAAACCGAAAAGGTTTTGTGCGAAAGTACTTTGAAAGGACAGAACTTTTTGGTGTTTATCATAATGAACATCAGCTAAAGATTACTAGAATCACTTCTGATAGTTTAACTTTGCTACATCTAGCAATACAAATGGGTAGCATATAGTATACTGCAATTATAGTTGCAATGCAGAATTTACTACGATATCAAGCATTAGTGAGCTCTGAGTACCTACTGCTATACTGAAGATCCAAGCAATTTAGTTTTGTGTGGATAGTAGATTGCGCCTTGATGGCCGAAGATACAAATTTTATGTAGTATTTCTTCAAAAATTCATTATATTCAGTCTTCATTAATAATCGATCTAACACCATAAGAACTCGGCAGAAAGTATCAATAGAAACCACAGACTAGTAGACCACCAGTAGATAAAAATGAATATTATAGTGCACATATGCAATTCCTAACGATTATCTTGCCGATGTATCTGCAAGCATACATTCACACAAGTCTGTTCATCTTACTAGACTATTACGAACTATTGTTCAGGGCCTTGCTTAGTGATGCAATTTTATGCCACATGGTATTACTAAATTTTTACCTTTTCCCCGCATTTTGATATAATCTTATCATCCTATCAATTTCAGGGATTAGATTTTGTCATTGTTGAAGCAAGGAAGCATAACATTCGATTAATCCTTAGTCTTGTAAACAATTTAAAAGCATATGGTGGCACTGCTCAATATATGAGGTGGGCGCGAGAAGCGGGTACCAATGTGTCCTCATCAAGAGATGCATTCTTTACCAATCCAACGGTCAAAGCATACTACAAGTCTTTTGTCAAGGTATGTTCAAGTCAAGCAAACTTAAGACACTTGACAATGCTAACTGAATACACTTTGAAGAAGCTTTTCCCGTTAATCAGTTTCTTTCTATTTACTTTCATGTGATGAACTATAAACACATTATAATTTTTTTTTCCTTGTTGCGCATGGCAGGCTATTGTGACAAGAAAAAACTCTATAAGTGGAGTTAAATATTCAGAAGAACCCGCCATATTTGCGTGGGAACTCATAAATGAGCCTCGTTGTGAATCCAGTTCATCAGCTGCTGCTCTCCAGGTTAGTTTTTCGAATTATACTGCTTACTAGTGAGATTTGGCCTCTCAATGACACTAGAAAAATGGCGATTTTGAAGCAAGGAAAATAAAGCATCTGGCAGAGATTACTTTTTTCTTTGTTTGTGTGAATTAGTTTGCATATCAATAGTTCTCGTACATAAAGCAAGGTTTTACTCGTCCCGTTGCACCTATTATGGTCAAAATTCTCTATAACTGCATTGTATGTGCAGACGTTTTTTTGGCTGTTGTAATGAAATGTTGTTATAGAGAACAGAACACATAACATAACATGAAAAAATCGGTTCTAAAGAAAAACTTGGCTGTTATAGTGAAGTGTTGTTACAGAGGATGACTGTTATAGAGATGTCTGATTGTACTACCTTCTTTCTTTAGCTTCAATGGTAATTTCGTGAACAGGCGTGGATAGCAGAGATGGCTGGATTTGTCAAAAGCTTAGATCAGAAGCATCTGGTGACCATTGGACTTGAGGGCTTTTATGGTGTGGAGAAAGCTGGAAACGTTGGATTGAACCCAGGGAAATGGGCTGCATCACTTGGGGTGGACTTCATTGAGAACTCGGCTATTGAAAACATTGATTTTACTTCCGTTCATGCATACCCCCACAGTTGGTTAGTCAAGCAGAGTAAATTTATTCCAAATCAGATACATTTTTATAGTAGCATATGTAGAAGTTTAAGCTCGTATGTGTTTATAACTGCCTTCATCGATTATGTTAAAAAATGTTTTCTTGCAGGATCAAAGGTGGTGTAAATTCAGACGCGCGAGTAGATTTTCTATCTCATTGGGTTGATTCTCACATTAATGAAGCTGAAAAGATTCTTAAGAAACCTGTTCTTTTCACAGAAGTTGGTTTTCCTTCGAGTATACAAAAGAATGGATTATACGACAGAAATATTTTTCTGAAAATAGTTTATGACAAGATTTACGAGTCAGCAAAGAAGAAGAAAGCTGGTGCAGGAGCCTTAGTATGGCAGCTATTAGTGGAAGGAATGGAACGATATGGAGACCAGTTCTCGTTTATAGCCTGGAAGCATCCCTCTACCTATAAACTGATGGTAGAACAATCTTGCAGGCTTCTCAACATATCTTGTTTGGCTAATGCATCTTAAATATGAAATGTTTTTTATTCATTCATCTTCCTCGAGGAGACGGACAATATAGGAGAAACAATGTAATGTGCTTCGGCTGAACATCTTCCAGATCTTAGCAACGAGCCAAACACGAGGTTGGAATGATTTGAAGTTCTGATATTGCTCGAGGATATGTAAGAACTGGATGAGTGCAAGAACCAGATTTTTTTCTTTAGTACAGGCGTGAATTCGAAATTCTGTTGGTGTATATTTATAATCTCAGTTGTACATATATACTACAATAGCAAGAGCAATAGCAATGTGAGTGGTTTGTTCATTTTCAATGAAATAATAAAATATTGACCAGAATCTTGTGGTTTGTTTTCTTGGTTTAGCAATATTGTTAAAAACTACTCAAATGAAAACTAATTATGCATCAGTCCCAAATGGAAAAGATGCAAAGTACAACAGAAGGTCGTTCTACGACAAGAACTAAAGCAAAAGCAAATCCAAAACAAAGGGATGTATACCAAGAGAAAGATCGATTAGTTGGCTCATTTCATTAGTATGGTTACTATGGCTGGAGTTCATAACGCGCGAGCTAAGACAATATGAGAGAGTACAAATAGACAACTTTTACGCGAAAGCAAGCTGATAAAAAATCCAATGATTCACTACCATATAGAGTAGAACAAGAGTTATAACTTACAACAATCTGCATGTAATCCATCCTAACCCAATGTAAAAGGAAGCACAGTACATTAAGACATGCATATCAATATTTCTGCACAACCCAAGGTACATTCTTTGTATATGTGAGTCGACTAGCCAACATTTACACTGTCATCGTCATGGCGATCACCAAATTGGCAGATGACAGTGCACAACTAAAGCATAAGCATTATAGCAAACAATCTGTTGTAACATATATATGGCCTATGGGGAAAAATGGTTCCAAGAAAGCAACTTTTGTGCAAATAAGGTTACAAGATTTCACATGGATAGAGGGTTATATGAAATTCTTGTCGATTATTTCTTGATATCCATAGAGCTCAGACCTGCTTCAGTTTTAAACTTTAAAATAGCCTTGTCAAATGTGTCTCTAACGTTCTCACAGATAAGCATTAGATCCTGACATGAATCGTTCAGTACCTCCCTTGCTGGATCTCCTGCAATAGATGCCAGATATACCAAAACTCAAACAGAGGGCAAATAACATTTCACAAAAATAGAAGTGTGTAAACATATGGAAGCATTAAAAAAAAAACAGTTGTGAATTGCTATTTCCAGGCGGTCGTATCAGTACATACGTTATGCATGCTGTAGCAATCTCTAACAAAATAATCTACTACATGGACCAGATCAAATAAAGCTAGAAGAAAAAGGGGAATTCTTAATGGGAAGGGCATCGCAATATTCCTCCAACAAAACCAACTGGCCCTGACAAGAGTCTATGTTGCTCGGACTCTCCAAAATATTTCCGCGCCCATGTTGGATCCTCCAAAAATGCATAAGTTTTGGAAGATCCGAGACACACCCGTCGACATTTTTAAGAGTCTGAGCAACATAGACAAGAATATCCTGAAAGATAGAATAGCTTTATATTGTTCTTTTAATCGAAAATATCAAAAAAGGAAACTTCATTTGGAGAAACATTGCTACACGTTAACTCCCTAGTGTTATGGGCTTCTAGGAATTATGTTTGGTTTGTTGTGTACATCAGAACAAAAAATAGAAGCAGAAATAAGATATCTTCTTAACTGGAAATACCACACAAGGATATCTCTTTCTTAGACTCCATAAGGAGAGAATAGTCCACTTAGGCGGGATAATAAATAAAGAGGACTACAATGTTCGTACCATACAAGTTGGAAAAAATTATAGATAGAGGAGAGATTTTACAATTAGGTAGCAAGTATCAAGCATGTTACATGCATGTGGAAGCAGGAGACCAATTTGAACATTAGATTAATTTTTTTTTAAGAAGAACAGAAAATCCGGTCTACGAATCACCCCTGCTTTGCTATTGCTAGAGAAACATTTAAGCTTTTCTTTTATAAGTTAGAGAAATCATTGATAAAGATAAGTTGGTGAAAGTTTTTAACTTTACCAGTAGTCTGAACTCTAATGTTCACTCGTGCATCGGAGGGATGTGGAATGCTGTATCCACAAAATGTTACTCGTGGACTGCAAGAAAGTGGATATCAGTTAATCATTACCTTAAACTTGTTGCACAAAAACGCTGCTTAAAAAAAAGGGGGTGGGATGGGGGGCTTGAAGACTGAACATGCAACAATAAGATTAATATGAGATCGCAGAATGTTACAAAATGAGATACCAAGGGCCTCTATTTTACCAATCACTAAACATCAAACAAAATTATGTAATATGTAATATCATTTGAATGAGGAAATAAAGCAAACACTGAAAGTATTAACGGTGATTACTGCATATTGAAAAAAGAAAAGAGAGAACTACTTACTCTTGATTTAGAGTGAATCTGACAGCATTTGCCAGCGTATGGTCCTCATCTGTCAACGAGAACGTTGCTTTAGATTGATCTTCAAATGAACCGTGTTCCATTGACTGTTCACAGAAAGGATATCATTGAAAAATAATTACCAAATATTTGGAACTCAGGATTTTTTTTTGAAATTTATGGATATCAGACAAAAGAAAGAGAAAAAAGAGGAACCATCATAAGAAGTGAGATAAGAGCTATCAAATAAGTAAGAAAGCAAACTTCTTTAACCTTATACATGTTTCTCCTGATTAGTGCTTCTCCTAAGAACAAATCATTACTGTACTACTATAAGAAAGCAGTCAAATCAGGAAGGACCTTAACAATACAGTCCAATGTTTTAAACGACCAAAGGATGAACAACTCTGAATGTTCAACTAATCGAAGGCTATATTGCTCGGACTTCCCAAAAATGTTGAGGCACCCCTGCCAAATCCTTCAAAAATGTACTACAGTTGGAGGATCTGAGACGCACTGGACAACATTTTTGAAGAGTCCGAGCAGCACATGTCAGAGGCAATGCTTTTCAAGCTTTGGCTCATATATAAAAATACTTCAACAGACTACTGGGAGCACCAGATGATGACCAGAGTTTTCAAATAAAGTATTCCAAATCTTGAAATTCAAGGTGCATTCACTTAAATTACGCTCTAAAAAAAAAAGGAGCATACTTTTTATCTTAGAAGACTAACTGAAGCACCTTAGCTATACAAAAATAGTGAAATTAAAAGCTGAATTTCATCATGATCAACGCTAAGGCTAATCCAATGAAATATAAGTGCAAGGAGCCATCTAAAAAGGAATGTGTTCTTATTGATGGAATATTAGACTCAACAACTAGTCCAAAGTTTATTCAAGTCATACAACATTGTCGAGATGTTTTATCCCGGAGGAAACAAGTCAAGAGTATTACTATTCTATCATAGTGGCATGAATCTAAGAAAACAAGATATCTGTGTTTCAGCCGGAAGATATTGTTATTTTTTATTTCTATTTTTTAAAACTGTAATTGTATTTTCACCAACAGGAAGCAATTACAAGAATCTCAGGTTATTCATGCAAACTATAACAGCCAAAATAACTTACTATCTACTTTTTCTAGCCAGTATTCATAGATTATACATGAATTATATATATACATCCGCTAGCTATTTTTAGTTTAATCAGCTAGGTTTCAAATACCTTGAGCTAGGAAAATCGAACGACGGCGGGCGGCGGCGGAGCAGCAGGAGAGCAATGAGAATTGGTTTTTGGGCTTTTTCAGAAGTTAAAGACAATTGGGCTCCCTATGTGGGCTGTGGGGTATTTTGTTTTGGGCTGGATGTGAAATATGGGCTAAGGCTGAGCTAATTGTAGAACTGATATGTAATGGGTAGGGCTGAAAATCGAACCAAACCGCAAATCGAGAAAAAAAACCCGACTAGTGGTTGGTTTGACTTGCTTTGGTATTGGAAAAAAAAAAACCGACTATATTTGGGTTAGTTTGGTTTTAACTAAAAAAAACCAACCCGAGACCAAACCAACTCGACATTATATATATAATTTTAAAATTTTATTTTATACATAAAAATATTTACTTTGATAAATTTTTTAAATATTTTTTATACTTTTTCATAGTTTTTATCCTCTAATATATTATTTCAAGTTTAAAACTTAGAATTCTGAATGGTTCAATAAAGATTATAGTCCACAGATGTTGATAATTATAATAAAGCTTAAATCAAAATCAAATTAATACTAATGCAAAAGGAAAATCAATTCAACACTAAGAATGACAATAATATTGAATATTTGTTCTTTGGTTTTACATTGGTTTAAACAATTCAAATACATAATCTAATTTTAATTTCCTTTAATATTTAGTCATGCAACTAATACTTATTAAACTTATTTTAACATGATTTAGTACTTTTAAATTATGACCATTTTCATTATGACTTGTTAATTTGCAAGATTTGTTTTACGCGATTTCATTATTATTATTTTTTTGTTGGATATTTTAGTGTCATTACTCATATCATATTTTGTGTTATTTTCTTAAGAAACACATTAGATAGTTGTATTTTGGTAGGACTAAAGAAATATTTGAAGTACAAATAAATTATATGTTTGTATGAATACTTTACCGGGAAAACCTGAAAAAACCCAAAAATTTGAAAAATCCGAAAAAACCCGAGTTTTATTGGTTTGGTTTATAGATTTAAAAATCCGACACAAATGGTTTGGTTTGATAATTGAAAAACCTGAACCAACCCGGTCATGTACACCCCTAGTAATGGGTAAACAATACAAATTTCACTATTTTAGGAGCTAATTATTTAGATTCACTTTAGTTTGTAATATTACGTTCCTTATAAGATTTTGGACTTCGGATTCATGTATTTGTCGCATCTTGATATGTACAGATACATGTATCTTGGTTATATGGGGTCAAAACTAGATGTAATTTGTTCTAGATACATAATATTCAAGTGGATTTACATGTATCTGACTCTTTCGCGCGCCTTTCTCTCTCCTTTCCCACTTGCCACTCTCCTCTCTCCCTGAATGTGGTATACCCAAATACATGTATCTAGGGATGATTCACATGTATATGGGGGATCTCGCAAGCTTGCATCTCTCTTATCTCACTCACCTCTCTCCTTCTATCGCTCGTCTCTCTCCCTAGTTTAGTGTATCTCAAAAATAGATATATCTAAGTATGTATGACTTGAAATTTGATATGTAATTATTAATTAGTAAGATAATATATAATTATTTTACACTATAGGGAAAATTTTTAAAAATAATAGAAATGTTTGTATAATTAGGTAGTTTTTCAATATTACAGGGGCTGCAATACAAAAAGGAGTAGAACTCCAAAAAACTAGATCTCCTTGATGATGTGCAAAAGATCTTTTCTAATTATTAAAAAAACATATCTTAGATGACATCATGACAACTACTTAATTGTTTCATGTGAAGTATCCCATTTCTACCCAACCCTACTTCCATCATAGTGTATGCTTTTTATGAAATGAATTAAATAAATCAAGAAGAAGAAGAAAGAAGAAGAAACATAGAAATGGAAGGGGAGATCCACAATTTTATTGTTGTATGGACTATTGTCTTAGCAAGTTTATGTTATTCTCACACCATAGCCAAATTCATTCCAAAAGGCAAATCAAGATTTGTGGCTATAATTCCAATAGTTTGTCTATTTTACATTCTTCCTCTTTATCTCACCTCCATTAATCTTGGTGCTACTACTTCTTTCTTCATTACAGGACTAGCCACTTTCAAGCTCATTCTTTTTGCTTTTGGTAAAGGCCCTTTGTCATCAACTCCACCTCTACCACTTTCAACATTCATTCCCTTGGCTTGTTTGCCTATAAAGTTGAAAAAATATTCTACTAGTGATAATGTTGAAACCAAAAAAAAGACCATAAGTTCAACTTTCAATCTTGTTACAAAGATTGCACTTTTAGCCATTTTGATAAGGGTGTATAATCATAAAGAAAATTTACATCCAAAATTCATTCTCTTTTGTTATTGCCTCCACATTTACTTCATGTTAGAGATCATGTTGAATATAGTTAGCATCGCGGTTCGAGTGGTGAGTCGAGTTGAGCTCGAGCCAGCCATCAACAATCCTCACCTGGCTAGCTCGCTTCAGGATTTCTGGGGTAAGAGGTGGAACCTCATGGTAACTAATATACTCCATCTAACCGTCTATGATCATGTTCGTTTGGTTATTGTGGACCGGATCCCGAGGAAGTGGGCCCCAATTCCAGCTGTGCTCGCCACGTTTTTCGTTTCGGGGCTAATGCATGAGCTATTTTTCTATTACATTGGAAGATTGAAGCCTAGTGGTGAAGCCATGATGTTCTTTCTAATTCATGGAGTCGCTTTGAGTGTTGAAATTGTTATGAAGAAAATGTTCAATGGCAAATTTTTGGTTCCTAGGATTATTTCAGGTCCATTAGCACTAGCATTTATTATTTTCACAAGTTTTTGGTTCTTTTTTCCTCCTTTTTTGAGGGGTAATACGGAGCTTAAATTATGTAATGAATATATTGCTTTCTTTAAATTTATTAGGTATGGTCAATTAATTAGTCCTACCAATATCACATGTTCACTCCTGTAAGAATATTTATTCATGGTGGACTAAGTATATGTTATGATAAAAATAAATTACTTTGAGTGCAACGTGAAATTTTCTATTTTTTTTTTTTTGAAAAAGACTCAAAAGGTTAGCTTAGCTTATCGTCTTTCAAACAAAAAACATCGCTTAAATTAGAAATAATAAGGATAGAAAAAAATTTCATATCCTTAAGAACATTTCTTGATCGATATCATTAAATCTTTATCATATTTGTGCATCGTTTGCTAATAAGATGACACATTTGCTTTCCATTCCCCAAATTGGTTTAATAAAAGTCTTTATGACATTCAACAAATTAAATATAGAAAATCTTCAATAATAGTACTAAGACGATGCCGTTGGATGTCCTAATTCTTAATAACGATCGACCATGAAATTTTCTTCATTAAACATTGTTCGATAATCACAACACGTTGTTATTAGGTTTAAATAAAGCTATTGGTGTTTGCCTTTTTGACGTTCATTCTCTTTCTATTTTTATTTTTTCTTTCTAAAATTGGTTTGCAAATATATTTGTTGCAAAAAAGCATTACACTGCTTTTTCCGTACTTTTTCTTATAACCACTAAATAAGATTTAAACATCATAATTCATTCATTCTTCCTCTTTATCTCACCTCAATTAATCTTGGTGCTACTACTTTCTTCTTAATTACAGGACTAGCCACTTTCAAACTCATACTTTTTGCTTTTGGTAAAGGCCCTTTGTCATCAACCCCACCTTTACCACTTTCAACATTCATTCCCTTGGCTTGTTTGCCTATTAAGTTGAAAAAATCATCAAAAACTAAAGATATTGAAACCATCAAAAAGGCTACAAATTCAACTTTCAATCTTGTTACCAAGATTACACTTCTAGCCATTTTGGTAAGGGTGTATAATTATAAAGACAATTTACATCCAAAATTCATTCTCTTATGTTATTGTATTAACATTTACATCAAGTTAGAGATCATATTGAATATGGTTAGTGCCGCGGTTCGAGGGGTGAGTCGAGTCGACCTCGACCCACCCTTCAATGAGCCGTACCTAACTAGCTCGCTCCAGGATTTCTGGGGCAAGAGGTGGAACCTAATGGTATCTAGTATTCTCGTTTGACTGTCTATGACCCCGTCCATTTGTTTGTGGCGGACCGGATCCCGAGGAAGTGGGCCCCAATTCCAGCTGTGCTCGCCACGTTTATCGTCTCGGGGCTAGTGCATGAGCTACTTTTGTACTACATTATTGAAAGATTGAAGCCTAGCGGTGAAGCCATGATATTCTTTTTAATTCATGGAGTCGCTTTGAGCGTTGAAATTATTATCAAGAAAATGTTCAATGGCAAAATTTTGGTTCCTAGGATTATTTCAGGTCCATTAGCACTAGCATTTATTATTTTCACAAGTTTTTGGTTCTTTTTACCTCCTTTTTTGAGGAGTAATACAGAGTTTAAATTATGTACTGAATATATTGCTTTCTTTAGATTTATTAGGTATGGTCAATTAATTAGTCCTTCCAATATCACATGTTCATTTCTGTAAGACTATTTTTTTCATTGTGTACTAAGGTTTGTACGATTTATGATACAATTAATTTTAATGCAGTTTTTTTTTTTGTATTTTGGAAAAAGTTTAAAAGGTAGCTTTGGTTACCTTCTTTAATCAAAAGCAACGTCGCTTAAATCTGTCGGAAGAAGAATTTTCATATCCTTGAGAGCATTTCCCGATCGAGAGTCAAAGATAGACTTACTTAAATTTTGAAATTCAAAAAGTGTCACATAAATTGAGACGGACGGAGTACGTTCTTTCTTCTTACTTCTACATAAAATTATTAAACTAATCTTTTTGTGTACTTTTTGTTTATATACTACCTCCGTCCACTATTAATTGTCATACTTTCCATTTTTAGAGTTAAATTATAAAATTTTTGACTAACACTTTACGATATATTTTTTCATCATATTGATATGCAAAAAATTGCAATGTATGGTACTTTTCATATAGTTTATGAATATCTAATTTTTTTTAAAAATATTAAATTAATGTAATTTAATTTAAATTTGAAAATTAATCAAATTGACTTTAGAAAAACACAACATGATAAATAAAAGTGAATGAAGGGAGTAACAAATAAATAAGATCTAAATATCAAATGTCAGTCTTGAAAATTTTCAGATAAACAGTATTATTATAACTAGATTTGACTGTATATCTATTTATTTGATATAAATGTTCAATTCGAGTAGATATTACCGTTATTATACTGTCAGAAGTGACTTAACTCTTCACAAATCACTAGACTCCCTTGACCTGTTGACCATGTGATAAATATAAAACAAATTAAAACTCTTTCCAAAAAAGAAAAGATTCCATAGATCATGTGCAAATTAAATATCTTCCCTTAATTACCAAACATATCTTAGATGACAACTTCTTAATTATTTCATTTCTCCCCAAACCCACTTCCACATGTTCCCTAAGTCAACAATCATATTGTATAATGACTCATATAATATGACTTTTTCTTATTAGAAATAATAATATAGACATCTTTAAATTCCATTTATCTTTCAAGAAGAAGAAGAAGAAAGAGAAAAATGGAAGGGGAAATTCACAATTTTATTGTTGTATGGACTATTGTCTTAGCAAGTTTATGTTATTCTCACACCATAGCCAAATTCATCCCCAAAGGCAAATCAAGATTTGTGGCTATATTTCCAATAATTTGTCTATTTTTCATTCTTCCTCTTTATCTCATCTCCATTAATCTTGGTTGCACTACTTCTTTCTTCATTGCATGGCTAGCCAATTTCAAGATTCTTCTTTTTGTCTTTGGTAAAGGCCCTTTGTCATCAACCCCACCTCTACCACTATCAACATTCATTCCTTTGGCTTGTTTGCCTATAAAGTTTCAAAAAAATTCAACTAGTGATAATGTTGAAACCACAAAAAAGGCTACAAATTCAACTTTCAATTTTGTTACCAAGATTGCACTTTTAGCCATTTTGATAAGGGTGTATAATTATAAAGACAATTTGCATCCAAAAATCATTCTATTTTGTTATTGCCTCCACATTTACTTTATGCTAGAGCTCATATTGATCATGGTTAGCGCCACGGTCTGAAGGGTGAGTCGAGTCGAGCTCGAGCCACCCTTCAATGAGCCTTACCTAGCTAGCTCACTTCAGGATTTCTGGGGCAAGAGGTGGAACCTCATGGTAACCAATATACTCCGTCCAACCGTATATGACCCTATACATTCAATGGTGGCAGACAGGATCTCGAGGAAGTGGGCCCCACTTCCAGCTGTGATCGCAACGTTTTTCGTCTCTGGGCTAATGCATGAACTGATTTTCTACTACAATGGAAGATTGAAACCTAATGGCGAAGTCATGATGTTCTTTCTCATTCATGGAGTGGCTTTGAGTCTTGAAATTGTTATCAAGAAAATTTTCAATGGAAAATTTTTGGTTCCTAGGATTATTTCAGGTCCATTAGCACTTAGTTTTATAATTTTCACAAGTTTTTGGTTGTTTTTTCCACCTTTTTTGAGGGGTAATACAGAGCTTAAAGCATGTACTGAATTTATTGCTTTCTTAGAATTTATTAGGTATGGCAAATTAATTAATCCTACCAATATAACTTGTCCACTTCTATAAGAAAATATTTATTTTATGGTGGACGAATTATGATTGTATGAGGTATGATGGAATTAATTAATTTGAATGGCATGTGAGATTTCCTATTTTTTTTGGTACTTTTGAAAAGATTAAAATGGTACATAGCTTACTTTTTTAAAGCAATTGCACTTAAGTATGAAGAGAGAAGAAACTTCATTCATAGTCTTGAGAGCGCGCATTTCCCGATATAGCTAGTGACCCCTTAGTAGAGTCACTGCATCGCTCTATCTTTAATCGGAGGTTTCATGTATAAGTTTGAAAAATGAATAAACTCCTTGTAGAGAGCAGTTTTCTTTTAATTAGGCTATACATGATAAATCTGAATTAATCGAACTAATCATAAGTTTCGAATATCAAATAATTATTATACACAACAAAAAACCTTTTTCTTGAAAAGAGAAAATTTTGAAATTAAAAGTTCTATAATTTGAGGTTGCTCTATTTCAACCTGAACAATTTATAACTAGTGTTACATGAATGGACAAGTGATATTGTAAGGACTAACTAGTTTACCATCTATAATTTGAGGTTGCTCTATTTCAACCTGAACAATTTATAACCAGTGTTACATGAATGGACAAGTGATATTGTAAGGACTAACTAGTTTACCATACCTAACAAATTCTAAAAAAGCAATAGATTCATTACATCCTTTAACATCTGGCTTACCCCTCAATAATGGTGGAAAAAACAACCAAAAACTTGTCAAAATTATAAATCCTAATGCTAATGGACCTGAAACAAACCTAGAGACCAAAAATTTGTCATTTAACAATTTCTTGACCATAATTTCAATACTTAAAGCTACACCATGAATAATAAAAAAACATGTGACTTCCCAACTAGGCTTCTCTCTTGAAATGTAGTAAAAAATCAGCTCATGCATTATCCCGGAGACGAAAAACGTCGCGAGCACCGCGGGAAGTGGGGCCCACTTCCTCGGGATTCGGTCCAACATCAACGACCGAACAGGGTCGTAAACAGTTGGACGAAGTATATTGGTTACCATGAGGTTCCATCTCTTGCCCCAGAAATCCTGAAATGAGCTAGTCTTGTAAGGCTCATCAAAAGGTGGTTCGAGTTCAACTCGGCTTGCAACTCGAACCATAGTACTAACCATGGTTAATAAGATTTCTAGGAAAAAGTAAATGTGGAGGCAATAACAAAAGAGGAGGAGTTTTGGATGTAAATTGTCTTTATAATTATACACCCTAATCAAAATGGCTAGAAGTGTAATCTTGGTAACAAGATTGAGAGTTGAATTTGTGGTCTCAACATTATCACTAGGTGAATATTTTTGATATTTTATAGGCAAACAAGCTAAGGGAATGAATGTTGAAAGTGGTAGAGGTGGGATTGATGACAAGGGTCCTTTACCAAAGGCAAAAAGAAGAATCTTAAAATTGGCTAGCCATGCAATGAAGAAAGAAGTAGTGCCACCAAGATTGATAGAGGTAAGATAAAGAGGAAGAATGAAAAATAGACAAACAATTGGAATTATGGCCACAAATCTTGATTTGCCATTTGGAAAGAATTTGACAATTGTGTGAGAATAACATAAACTTATTAAAACAATAGTCCATACCACTATGAAATTGTGGATCTCCCCTTCCATTTCTTCTCCTTCTTCTTCTTGGAAAAATATGGCTTTAACTAAGAGATAATTTTAGAAATAAAAAATGTTGTGATGATGGACCTAGGGGACATATGGAAGTGGAGTGGGTGGGGGTTCACTTAATTAAATTTAGTCTTTATAATAAGATATGTTTTATTGCACTTGATGAAAGAGATCTTGTATAATATAAAATACTCTATTCTTTTTATACTAATAATAATTTAATGAAATCAAATTATTTAGAAAACCAATTATACATATAGGTAATATCTTCTATGGAATTAACTTTTATCATTATAATGGTGTAAAGAATTTTTACATTATTAATATATTTTTATTTAACATGTTGTAAAAAAATATTTGACTAAACACGCTATTATAAAAGTGGCTAAGTTGAATTATATATTTTAAATTTGGAATTCGTTTTTGTTTCATCCCAACTTCTTTTTAATCATGGAAATCTTGTGAAATCTTTATCACAAGTATTTTGTGATAAATTAAAATCAGACAAATAAATTAAAAAACGGAGTATTTTTTTTCTTGCCATTAAATTTTTTGAACTTTTTTGTTGGGTCCAAATAGCAGTGTGTAATAAAAGCAATGTTAGTCAAATTTGGAAGTCTGTTCTTCACCTACATTTGGAGTCCGCTCTCTTTTCTTGAATATTGGCCCCAAGTGTCACGTTCATCAAAGCTTTTAACATTTCGTTGACCGTTTTAATTTGTTTGTCTCATTTTAATAAACATAGAGTTGAAAAAAAAATGAAAAAAAATGAATTTTATAATCTTAAACTAATATATATATTTGTACCAATATTTCCTTTGATAGTTGAAATTAATAGAATTTTCCCTCTTGATGTTACTAAAGTTAAATTTGCATCGAAAGATCTCGATTTAATACAATATAATAGTCCATACAACAACGAAATTGTGAATCTTCCTTTCAATTTCTTTCTTCTTGCAAGATGATTCCAATAAAAAAACATTAATAGAGCATTTTTGCTATTTATGATACAACATATTTAGTTGTGTGGTGAATATAGAAGACATATGGAAGTGGGGCCGGAGAGAAGGTTCACCTCTAATTCGTGTTGGTGTGTTTGCATCCTTTTGAGTGAATGAGAAAAAGAGAATTTTTATAAGTAACTCTAATGAAATCATTGCCTTACTAAATAAAAGAAATCACTATCAAACTGGTCATCTTATTGAAATATCAAAATTGTGCTCGGGCTAGTGATTATGAAATGAATTTTTGATATTTCCCACCTAAGATATTGTCATTTAAAATTGCTTTAATTTCTTAGAAAAATCACAATAATCTAGCCATATGTAAATTTTAAATAATTTTTAAAAATCGAATATATATATATAAAAAGAGGGGTGCTAGTGCTACCCACGACTATCTCGTGTCATTCCTTTCATTTTCAAGTGTTCCAATTTAAAATTGAAAGCATAACTTATTTATTTTTTACAACAAATTGAACAATTATTCTTTATATTTTATTTTCCAAGTCTTTAAAACTGGGATCTGATGTTATCTATAGAGCATGGACTTTTTAGATTCAAATGTTTGACATTTAAACTAACATATGTTACATACATTATTTGTTTGACATATAAAAGATTATGTATAGTTGGATATTATAATTATCTCATAATGACATGCTTGGTTGCGACGAAGTCACATAGTTAAATGGTAATTAGTTGAATATTCTTTATTGAAGGTTATATAGAAAATTTTATTGCTTGTATAGATTTTAATTACTTTTTATATAAATAATTTAAGTCTTGAACACCTTTCGTCAAAATTTCTAGCTTCATCATTGATTGTCTTGATCTTGTGCAATACAGTCATACTTCTCTATAAGTGTCATTCCTTATAATAACATTTTACTATAACAATGAGGATTTCTTTGGGATCGACTTTCATATTATGCTATATTATATGCTTTCTATAATTAACAATAAAGAAATCTAGATAAATGATGTCATTAATAATTATAGAGAAGTTTGATCGTATATATTTCCTAATTAATAATCATATGATGACTAATCTTATGTGACATCAAAATATTCCTTGCCTCCCTAAGTTGACAATCATAACATATATATTTTTTTTAATTAGAAACAAAAAAGGTTATCTTTAAATTCAAGCCATCTTTTAAGACGTGGAAGAAATTAACAAAGAATGGAAGGGGAAATCCACAACTTCATAGTGATAGGGACTATTGTCTTAACAAGTTTATGTTATTCTCACACAATTGTCAAATTCTTTCCCAATGGCAAATCAAGATTTGTGGCTATAATTCCAATTGTTTGTCTATTTTTCATTCTTCCTCTTTATCTTACTTCTATCAATCTTGGTGCAATTACTTCTTTTTTCATTGCATGGCTAGCCACTTTCAAGCTCATTCTTTTTGCTTTTGGTAAAGGCCCTTTGTCATCAACCCCACCTCTTTCACTTTTAGCATTCATTTCATTGGCCTGTTTGCCTATAAAGTTTCAAACACCATCAACTAATACCACTCAAAGGGGTACAAAATCAACTTTAAATGTTGTTATCAACATTGCACTTCTATCCATTTTGATATGGGTGTATACCTTTAAAGCCCATTTACATCCAAATATTATTATCATTTTATATTGTTTACACATTTATTTCTCCCTAGAAATAATCTTGACCGTGGTTAGCACCATGGTCCGAGTCGTAAGTCAAGTCGAGCTCGAGCCACCCTTTGACGAGCCTTACAAAACTAGCTCCCTTCAAGATTTCTGGGGTAAAAGGTGGAACCTCATGGTAACTAAACTACTCCATATGACCGTTTACGTTCCTGTCCGGTCGATGATGACGGACATGATCTCGAGGAAGTGGGCCCCACTTCCTGCTGTGATCGCGACGTTCTTCGTTTCCGGGCTAATGCATGAGCTGATTTTCTATAACATTGGAAGACTAAAGCCTAGTGGAGAAGTCACATGCTTCTTTATCATTCATGGGGTGGCTGTGACACTAGAAATTGTGATCAAGAAATTGTTGAATGGCAAAGTTTTGGTTCCTAAAATTATCTCAGGACCATTAGCATTAGGATTTATAATTTTGACAAGCAAATGGTTGTTTTTTCCACCTTTTTTGAGGGGTAAAGCAGAAATCAAAGCATGTACTGAATTTATTGCTTTCTTAGAATTTGCTAAGTATGGTAACCTAGTTAGTCCTACCAATATTACATGTCCACTAGTACTATAGTCTATAAGACTACTAGTAGCCTTGCTTGAATAAAAATACATGTCTCTTTATCTTAATAAGGTAGTAGTAAGGTCTACATATATACACTTTATTCTTTCAGACCTTACTTAGTAGAATTTCACTGACTTCAAAAACAACAATCAAATGTTACTCTCATTTGATATCTAGGCAAATAGAGCCAGAATTTGCACTAAGAAGGTTCAAAATATGAAGAAATAAGTGTATAAAGAAGTAGAAGGGGTTTTCTATGTATCCCTAAACAATGTCCTATATACACATAAAATATCATTTTTACTATATATAAAAAGTGCAATTTTTCACTCAGTTTTTTTCCGAACCCTATTGGCCCTACCTAGCTCTGTATGTAGGCCCAATGCCACTATTAACCCGCCTAGTAGCTTATAAACTAAAATGAACTTAAATCCACCTAATGCATTTTATGCTTTGTTTTCTTTTTAACACATTCCCTTGGTTTGTTTGCCTATGAAGTTTCAAATACCATCAACTAAAACCACTCAAAATAGTACAAAATCATCAACTCTAAATCTTGTTACCAAGATTGCACTCCTAGCCATTTTGATAAGAGTGTATAACTATAAAACCCATTTAAATCCAAATAATTAATCTCTTTTTATATTATTTCTACATTTATTTCTCCCTAGAAATAATCTTGACCATGGTTAGTAGTTAGCACCAAGTTGTCAACTCAAGCTCGAGCCGCCCTTTGATGCACCTTACAACTTACAAGACTAGCTTGCTTCAAGATGTCTTTGGGTAAAAAGGTGGGAACCTCATGATAACCAGCCTATTCCATACGACATGTTTGAGTCTCCAAATTCAAAAGGTGTCAGGTAAATAAGAAGATGGAAATATTGTCTTATGTTAATTGTTATGTGTTGAGATTAATAAAAATCAATCAAATGATCCTTTAAGCGGGGTCATTTGATTTAGATACAAGTTATGCTAGAATTGATTAGTATAATGCGAGATTAATTAATAATACTTCAATTAGATGAATGTTTTACAACGTACTCTATGGTACATGCATAAGAACCCATAGGTGGCTAAATCAGCCAGTACATGACCTATATCCAAGTCCCCGTTTTGACCCGTTCAAATGTAATTTAGCACGCCCATTTGACACGCCTACTTGATGAATTATCTCGAAAATGTTGAATTCACAGCCCTAGTGACATCCTTAAAGAATGCACCAATTGCTTCATACTCTGCAAATGCTCTAACATCAGAATTACACCTTAACAATTGTGGAAAAAACAGCCAGAAACCCGTGATCATAACGAATCCAATGGTCAAGATTGTCCCGATAATCCGTGGTAGCTTAAATCTACCGTTGATCACCTTCTTAGCATAAATCTCGACGTTTAAACACACCCCATGTAGCAAAAAGAACCAAGTGATCTCCCAAGTGGGCTTAGCCCGGCCCAAATAGTAAAATATCAGCTCATGCATTAGGCCCGAAACAGCAAATGTAGCCATCACCGCGGGAATTGGGGCCCACTTCCGGCCCAAAATGTTCGCGGATAGGCTTAGCACGGGCTTGTAAATAGTGGGCCTAAGGATACGAGTGACGATGAGATTCCAACGCTGGCCCCAAAAATCTTGTAGTGAAGTTGATAAATACGGTTCGTTGAACTGTGGTTCGAGCTGAAGCCCGAGAAGCCCACGGGCCAAGCCCGAAACAATAGCTAGAATAATATCTAAGCTAAGGTAAATGTGGAAGCAATAGATGACCACAATGATATAGGGATGTATATAATCACTATAGTCATAAACTCTAATAATTAAAGCAAAAAGAAGTGTCTTTATGCCATAATTTAACTTTTGGCCTTCGTTGGAGTTTGCAAAAGAGGGAATTGGACTTTTTTGAAAATGGCCACTTTGTGCAAACTCCTTTCCATTTTGCACAATAGAACCATTTTCAACTAACTTTTTAGATGGGGTTTCATAAAAGTATCCATCTTGAAAAGGGTTGTTTTCAATTTTATCATCTGAATTTGGAAATTGAGTTTCTTGAAAATGGTCATTTTTTGCAAAATCCTTTTTTTCAGATGAATTTAGAGATGGGGTTTCTTGAAAATGATTATTTTGATGAAAATTATCTCTATTAACCTCATTTTCCACATAAAGTTGAGATTTTTGTTGAATCTTGATAGGTAAACAAGCAAGAAATACAAATTTAATAATAGAAAGTGAAGAATCAGAAAGTGGACCTTGGTCAAAAGCAAGTAAAATAAGTTTAAAATTACAAAGCCAAGAAATGAAAAAACCAGTGTTACCACAAAGATGAACAGAATTAATTTTAAGTGGAACATACAGGAAAAAAAATATCACAGGTAAAAAAGAAAAGAGCCTAAATAAACCTTTTGGAAGAATTTTAGATGATAAATAGCAATAACAAACTGATACATAAATTAATAACCATACCTTAATAAAACTTTCAATTTCTCCTTCTATCCAATATTTGATAACATCCTTGATATTTCCCTCCATAATATAACTTTGTTATTTATTTGTATAATAAAAAAAATTATTTCTTTTTATTGGTTTTGGTTTGGGATGAACAATTGTGAAGAAGTTAAAAAGATGGAGAACACAAAAAGTTGTGCTATGAAGAAGACATCTGACAAAATTCTGGATCTACTCCAACTTATTTTAATCAAGTCCACAAAATTATACTATATAGGAAAACCAATTGATTTTTGACACGTCCTCTTAGAAATTAAGTAAACATCTTAGTATAAAAACAAAAATCTCTTATCGATAAAAATAAGATCTCTTACGTATAAAAATAAATTTAGAAAGCTCAAATCAAATACGTTTTAATAACTCAAGATTCATATTAGAAAATGAATTTGAGGAGAAGATGGAGCAATCTACATCTCGATCATCCAATTCACTCTAACATACCATTAATAGTTGAAGTTTTATTTTTCATAGTTATTGATCAATAAATATTCTAGTAGTAATTAAAGAATAATTAGTTGAAATTTGATAATGAATTCATGACAATTGGGTAGTGGATTAATAATTTAAAAATTGCAAGACTGTTTTCATGTCTTATTATTTTAAAAATAACCAGCCAGTTTTGAATATGTTAATATCTTCAAGTCAACATTCAAACATGGAATGCTTCTTTGTAAAGGAATTGTTTAGATCATTTTAATTAAACTAATATAAGTAATATTATCTGCATCAAATAAGAATTGTAAAATGGAAATAGATAGGTTGACTAGTATTTTGAAGTTTCTGGGTTGAGCAGTAAGTATTTTTTATTTTTATCAAGAGTTTTTGGGTTCAAACTTTATTTACAAATCTTCAAAATGAGACTTCTCAATTAGAATTTAGATGAGTTGGATCTCAAAATAAATTCCACCCTCTATTGATCCACAACTCTCACATGTCACTACAAGTCAAAATTTCTGTATTACAAAATATAAAATCATCAAATTGCTTGATGTTCCAGCAAAGAATTTGTCAACGCCCACCACCAATATTTTTGGAGATTTTCCAAGATTCTTACATATTTTAAAGGGATCTTCACCCAAATAATCGGTCAGAATCTTTATTTACTTTTTTTTTTATATATATATATATAATTTCTATTGGCGAACTATTTTTAATTAAACGACTATTTAAGTTAATTCCTCATTCCTCCTTATCCTCTATTTTAGTTGGTGGTGAACTATCAACTTCAATCCTTTCTTTGGGACCATTTTTTTCTCCCAACTCTTTTCTTTTGGTCTCCTCTAAAATATTTTGTCAGAGTGTTTTAAATTTTGAACATTTAAAATTTATTTGTTATAATTGAGAATTTTCTAAGGTCAGCTGGCACACAATTAGAAATTTGGTGGATAATGGCCCATTCGTCTACCTTTTTCCACTTAAGAATTAGGATTTTATCATTATTAGTGTTCGAGTCTATGACGTACGCCTATCTCATACAACACGTGTTGGGCTCTTCTACCCTTCTCCACTATACAAGGCTTTTTGTTTTCATTTGGTTTCCCCAAAAGTGTTGTGCCAAAACAGAGTGCAATCCTCAGAGGATAATGGATCCATCCGTCTACTCTTTTCCGCTTAAATACCATACATTTTTATTTACAATAAGGTTTGAATCCGTGACGTGCCCAATTTTCGACACATTATGTGTTGCGCTCTTATCACTAAAGCAAATCCCCGGATGACGATGTGAAACTCTTAAGGGTCGTTTGGTACGTGGGATAAGGCATCCCAGGATAAAATTTGGAATTAACTTTATCCCATATTTGATTTAAGGTATTAGCTAATCCTGGGATTGTTTTATCCCGATATTTGTAAACAGTGTGATTACTATCCCATATAGAAGGCGGGATAAAGATATCCCATGAATATCTTCGTTTATCACATCTTGTGTACTAAACAACCACATGACATGTATTTTTAGATATGTCATACATTTACATGAGGCATAATCTCAACAAAAGTAAAATATAAGAACCAAAAGGGATAACCATACTAGTTTCAATCTTTTATGGGTTCTTCTTACCAAAGAAAAATTATGAACAATCATGCCAATGCATGAATGTCAAGTTCAATTATGTGGGAAAATGAAGGTGAAAGAAGTGGTTGAGAAAGCCAAAAGAAAATAACAAAGTAACTATAGAGTCAAGGGAGAAAAGTAGCTAAAGAACATAATTTTGACAAACTTTAGTTGTAAGGTAAGTAAAATAATGCAATATCATAATGAGGAAATGGAAAGAAAAAATATTATGACGGTCTTGCTCGTCTTGGACCTGACCGTGCCCTTTTGGGCTGGCTTAGCTCATGCAACTTCGACATCAATGAGGAATGCACATTATCTTTCTCAAAAGAAATGGAAAAAAAGATTAAGAATTTGATGAACAAAATATCTAGATTCTTGAAAAGATTTCTTTAGAGTTTTACAACATTCAAAAAACACACTTATGCACATGAAACTTGATAGAGAGCTTTTTGTCATGACCCGCCACATTGCCATTAAAATAAGTCATGAATATAAAGGGGGGAAGAAACTAGAGTTGTAAAGAAGTTTGTGGAAGACTCTAGAGCTCCCTAGATATTTCCTTGGAAGGATTACATTGAAAAAAGAATAGTCTGTAGTGGAATATTCTAGGAAAGTATGGAGATTTCCTAGGGAAGGTTATAGAATCACATGGAAAGTACTTGGAATATTTTAGAGAATTTCTAGAATAAGGACTAAACTGTAAATATGTAGGGACTTGAGTAGTAATTATTATTTACACTTAGGCACCTAGGGAGTAGTATAAATAGATGACCTCTCATTTGTAAATCATCAAGCAAGTTGCAAGCTGTCACGATCCAAACCGTCATGATTGACACCCACACTAACCCTCTGGTGGGAGAACCATTACTACAACCCAACCTAACAAACTCAACCAAAAACTAAGACATTTAAAGATACAGAAATAGGTTTAAATGCATAAATTATAGAGAGTTTCCATAAACTCCAAAGGTTTAAATAAACTAGCCAACCTAATGCGGAAGAACAACCCCTAGAACCTGAAAGTCATTGTACTAAAATTCTACTAACAACAAGTATAAGAACAAGGGGTACAACCCCGAAACTAAACAAACACCTTAACAAATAGTCTGAGTTTGAAAAGAGTGAACTTAAACAAGAAAGATCCATGGCAGCCTGAAAGAATTGACTCACCCTTGAATTCGATCACGCTCAATAGTCACCTAGCTAAGGTCTATTAATAGCTGCCTGAAGATACCCTTTACTCAATAAAGAACAAGCAAGTGTAGCATCAGTACACAACCACATTGTACTGGTATGAACACGCAACTATCCCAATAAGTGAAACTTATGTAAATAATCACAACATAATAAAACAAGTGTATACCGAACATATACAATATCAGTCATATTATTAGGATCAATGAACAATTCCTCATGCTCAAAATACATTAATATGACAAGCCAATGGTCCTCTTATGGAACCCAATTCAATGGTCCTCTCATGGAACTCATACCCAAACTGTTAGTGTACATGAACGTGGTACCCGATCCCAATTAGTGTGCCGATCGTGACACCCGATCCTATATGTACGCCAAAACGTGGCACTCGATTCAAGTTAGTTTGTTGGAACGTAACACCTGATCCATTCAACAAGCCACAATCACAATCACAATGTACATTCTCATAATCATACAATCAATTGTTGATTCATGACATATAATTATTCAATCATACTCATTTACGATTAACGTGATCAATGATGCAACATTCACATACATACATGCATTAAAATAAATTAATTACTAACATACATCACACCAACATGAAATTAAAATCATCACCTACCTCGAACAACGCTTGAATCCCCTAAGAAACTTGATTCTTCCCTTTCCGAATTCTTTCCCCTTGTTCTTGGTCTATAAATAATCAATATAATGTGAGGATCAACAAACAAGACCTAATTACCCAGATTATAATCAATAATACCAACCCTAGGTCAAACCCTTGATCCCCATACCCAGGTTAGGGCTTTTTCCACCATAATTCCCAGATCAAAACCCTTCTTCATTGATAATTACCCAAGAAACAAAGTTCTATGGATCGAAACATGATTTCGGGGAGTAAAAATCTTACCTTTAGTGCTAGAAGAGATGAAAAATTGTCAAGAACTTGCCCTGGGTCCTCCCTTGGCTCTCAAGAACGAAACTTGAAGAATAATAACATTTTTGGAGTTTATTTCTGACTTAAGTCGCGTATGTCCCGATGTGGCGGACCTCATTCCGCTATAACGGCCTCGCCCTGGCTGGAATAATCTAGCACTGGCGGCTTGCACAGAGACAGAGAGTCAAATTTAGAGCTTCAAACCCCTCATTTCACAACACACATTCAACCCACGACACTCAGAAAATACTCGTTCACACTAAGATCGGTTTTGAGAGTTCTATTCGTCCAAATTTGATTTTGTAAAGTCGTACAGGTTGCTTAACCTTTTAGCTATCTACTAATGTGATCAAATTCATTATTAGATCCCCTATTCATTACCATATTTCACTAGACCTACACTGACTCAGATTTCGTCTAAATCTAGACTATGCTACAATTTTTCAAATCACTACTCAAAAGTTTTCTGGTCCAAATTCTTTTTCCATTGAATTTTCCATAACGACGGAAACAAGTAATTACAATAGATATCAATTTACCCATCACTTGTCCCCGAGTGAATAAACTAGGAAAAACTTGGCTAAGGAAAGAGTATAGTAGTATTTGAATCATCAAATAAATGGGGATACTTGCCTCGCATGTCCTTTTCAGTTTCCCAAGAAAATTCCTCAATCGGACGAGGCTTCTATTGAACTTTCACGGACTTTATCTCCTTGGTCCTCAGATCAACCAATTGAATACCTACACATCCTCCCATACACTGCCTCAATGAAGTCATCTCAATACTCGAGTGATATTGCAGTATTTTAACTTAACTAATAACCCAAGCGATTACGAATAACAACCAAGCAATCCCCAATAACAACCAAACGATTCCCAATAACAACCAAAGCGATTCCTAATAACCACCTTGACACAATTATCAGGACGAATCCTTTCTCACATAATCATGATAAACTTTTAAATTAATACCCACTATAATTAGAAGTGAACCTGAACCAACCATCACACACTTCTAATCTCCATCTCACAACTTAAATTCTCATGAGCTTAAGTTATAAAAAGTTGATCTTTAGACATCAGATACTCATTGAGGATATATCCAAGCATATAAGTCATATAACAACACTATCAAAATGCTAGATTTAGTAATTGTAGATTACCTCTTAAGAACAGTAGAATTGGATCAATGATCCCACATTCAACCTTACATAATCTCTCATAAGCAAGATGGTACATGTAAAACCACTGAATTACCTTAACAACTCCAAGACAACACCACATAAGTCATCTGAAATAACTACGTCTTCCCAAATCATCCCACTCAATCAAGAGAACATCGCAGGATCGGTACACCTGATCTACCACTAGGGATCTACCAATAAAAGTGAAAACACACGCGAGCTTATCTAGTAAATTGTACTCACAACCATGTACAAAATAAAATAGATGGTCACATAACAATTTTACGGAGTAAATATTAAATAACACTAAAGGTTTTCTTCTGAAGAGTTGATACCAATCATTTTGCATTCAGTTGACTCCACATACTCTTCGTGTCATTCCACTGAGATTCACACTCTCAATACTAACAATCATCATGAATACTCTGACCATTTACCTTACTCTAAACCAACACTTTTAAATAAAAACCTTTCTTAGGTACTTAACAATCAACAATAATAAAATTTACGACTCAACCCAAGTGTAAGTCCTTTCAAAGGCTCAATAACTGATACAATTGATCATTTCTCACTTTGCAAATTCATTCCTTGACAAAATATATCACCACAAATGTAGACTTACAATGAAAAAATTGAATTGTAAAATTCAATTGTATAACACAATCCACTTATCTATCAACATTAGCTTGTAACTTGAAGATTTTTATGAAATCATGGATCTTCATTTATCATTTATCGCATCTCCATCGATCTTACAATATCTTTCGCTAAAAATTCAATCGTACTCATTACTAAACTCAAAACAAAAACAAAGCACTTGTCATCACGCTCAAGCTAATGTTTATACACTCATTTCTCAAGTATTTTCCAATAGTTTTTAACCAATCTGACGGACTTGTGACACTATTACTATAGCCACAACAAAATGAATGAAAGCACGCATCTCTGAACCTAATTATCTACCCCACGGAAGATATCTCTTTAGCCTTTGAAATCAAATAAAATATTCTTGTTCTCGCCTCTCTCTAGAGGTTGTACTACATTCCACTATATTTTCCTTCATTATGACTCTAGCTCTTTAAAATTCTATTCGAGTGATGTCCCACAATCTCTTAAAACTTTCTATACATCCACGTTACTCACCAAATATTAGAAAACCACAACTTAGATACTCGCAAGTCGTAATTACTATAGAGAATTCGCTTAACCGTTATCTTATTATATAGTTGCAGCCCGTCACAATCAACCACGAACTCTTATTACCATAATGCATAGTTAGCCCTGACTATTACTACGAAATCAACATTTTCATCGACATGACACCTCAAAGGACTAACCCAATTTTATACGCACTTTATTACTAAGGATCCAACATTTACTTAGGTATACCCATCAAATTCAAAGGACTAACCCAATGTTGTGTCTTACATACTAGGTCCAAACAAAAAGTTATCTGGTGTACGAATGATCCAACATTTACTCAGGGTTCGGGGAAAGGCCGCACCCTAAAAAGGTACTAAAATAGGCAGCCTATCATGACACAAGCATCATTGGCTGATTCCACCTCACAAGCTCAATAGTATTCAGGTGGTCCTTTAATACAAGACATAAAACTAGTCGAAAACAAAAAGAGATCCCATGTAAAAGATAAAGGGACCATATGCAAATAACTGCAACCTTACTATCAGTCTTTACCAATGGCAGTTTTTGTTGCCGCTAAAACAAACCATTTGCGATGCCTTTTATAGGAATTAGTGGCAATCTTAGTTGCCACTAAAACATACTTTTAGCGATGACTTTTATTGGATTTAGTGGCGGTTTGAGTTGCCACTAGTACTTTTATTTGTTTAGCGGCAGTTTTAGTTGCCACTAAAACATACCTTTAGCAGCGACTTTTACTTGATTAAGTGGCAATTTTTGTTACCGCTAAAACATACTTTTTGCGGCGACTTTTATATGAAGTAGTGGCGGTCTTAGTTGCCACCAATACTTACTTTTAGCGGCGATTCTTATAACAATTAATGGCGGTTTCAATTGCCACTAATACATTCTTTTTGCGGCGACTTCTACAGTAATTAGCGATGGTTTGAGTTGCCACTAATACTTACTTGTAACAGCGAGTTTTAAAGGAATTAGTGGCGATTTATGTTGTCACTATTACTTACTTTTAGCGATGACTTTTATAGGAATTAGTGACGGTTTTAGTTGCCACTAATACAATCTTTTCGTGGTGACTTTTATTTGTTTTAGTAGCATTTATGGTGGCAACTAATACTTACTTTTAGCGGCGACTTTTATTTGTTGTAGTGCCGGTTTTAGTTGCCACTAAAACTTACTTGTAGCGACAACTTTTATTTGTTTTGGTGGCGATTTTAGTTGCTACTAATACTTTCTTTTTGTGGTGACTTTTGTAGAATTTAGTGGCGGTTTTAGTTGACACTAACACATTCTTTTAGCGGTGACTTTTATTTGTTTTAGTGTAGGTTATAGTTGACAATAATACTTGCTTTTAGCAGCGACTATAGTTGCCACTAATACATGCATTTAGTGGCGACTATAGTTGCCACTAATACTAACCTTTAGGGGCAACTGTTATTTGTTTTAGTGGCAACTGGTGACAACTTTTTTGGGTTTTAGTGGCGACTAAAGTTGCCACTAAAACACATCTTTAGCGGCTAATTATTTTAGTTTTAGTGGCGACTATAGTTGCCACTAATACTAACTTTTAACGTCGAATTTTTTGGGCTTTTAGTGGCAACTTTTTAGTTGCCACTAAAACTGACCTTTTGCGGCAACTGTTATTTGTTTTAGTGGCGACTATAGTTGCCACTAATACTAACCTTTAGCGGCAACTGTTATTTGTTTTAGTGGCGACTACAGTTGCCACTAATACTTACTTTTAGCCGCGACTTTTATTTGTTTTAGTGACGACTATTGTTGCTTTAGCGGCGAAGCTTTTTAGTTTTAGTGGCGACCATAGTTGCCACTAATACTAAACTTTAGCGGCAGCTTTTTTTGCTTTAGTGGCGACTACAGTTGCCACTAATACTTATTTTTAGCGGCGACTTTTATTTGTTTTAGTGAAGACTATTGTTGCCACTAATACTAACCTTTAGCGGCGAATTTTTTTAGTTTTAGTGGTGACTACAGTTACCACTAATACAAATCTTTAGTGGCGACTCCAGTTGCCACTAATAGAAATCTTTAGCGGCGACTTTCTTTAGTTTTAGTGGCGACTATAATTGCAACTAATACTAACTTTTAGGGGCGACATTTATTTGTTTTAGTGGCGACTATAGTTGTCACTAATACCTACTCTTAGCAGCGACTTTTGTTTGTTTTAGTGGCGACTAGAGTTGCCACTAATACATACTTTTAGCGGCGTCTTGTATTTATTTTAGTGGCGACTATAGTTGCCACTAATACTTACTTTTAGCCGCGACTTTTATTTGTTTTAGTGGCGGTTTTCTTTTGCCACTAATACTTAGTTTTAGGGGCGTCTCTTTATATTAATTTGTGGTTGTTTTAGTTGCGTTTTGCAGCAATTCTTATATCAATTAGTGGAGGTTTAGTTTCCACCAACACTATCGTTTAGCGACAGATATTCTATGATGTAGTGGAGGTTTTAGTTGCCAATAATACTAATGTTTAGCGGCAACTTCTATGTTAATTAGTGGCGGTTTTCAGGTGCGGACCTACGTGGCGCTTAGGGGGTTCACCCGAACCTCCTCAACGAAAAATTACACTGTATATATAGGGTAGATCTCTGATTTTAAACGTATAGATAGTAAAATGAACCCCCTCAACAACCAAAAGAGGAGCGTGGCTCATTGGCAAAGGGGTTCATTGCTAAATTGCATGTCCCGAGTTCAATTCTCATTGAGTGCAACAGTTTCAACTTTTTTTTTTTGCTTTGAAAAGTCTGAGATGGGCTCAGTTTTGGGCTTAGGATACCCAATAAAAGGCCTCATTATTTTTGGATTCAATCTAAAATTATATTATTTTTGTTTTTTTTTAAAAAAAATTCTTTTTATGTTATATCTTTTTCTCAATTTATCTTTATTTAAATTTATTAGCCACATTTTTTTATATTTTTATCTTTTACTGTTCTTATTTATGTTGCTCATTTTATTTCTGTATAACTCTCTTTTCATGTACTAACTTAAAGAAACTCTTTGAGAAAATGATAAATTGTTATTAAATTTAAAATTGAATTAGAAAATTATTATATAAAATAAAGTAAATTAAGATTAATGGGATACCCAATAAAAGGCCTCATTATTTTTGGATTCAATCTAAAATTATATTATTATTATTATTTTTTTTAATTTTTCTTTTTATGTTATATCGTTTTCTTAATTTATCTTTGTTTAAATTTATTAGCCACATTTTAAAAATATTTTTATCTTTTATTGTTCTTATTTATGTTGCTCATTTTATTTCTCTATAACTCTCTTCTCATTTACTAACTTAAAGAAACTCTTTGAGAAATGATGAATTGTTATTAAATTTAAAATTGAATTAGAAAATTATTATATAAAATAAAGTAAATTAAGATTAATCAAATAGAAAACTTTAAAAGTTGTGAATATTCTTTTAATAAAATGTATTTAATTGAATTTTTTCGTAATTTCATTGTATCTCTTTTTTACTATTTTTAAGTCGATTCTAAAGAGATTAAAACTAAATTAAACTTATTTGATTGGTTCATAATTTGTTTTTTAACAAATGATTAATCTAGTAAATTGAATTAATTAAATTAAAAAAATCGACGATGTCATTTATTTATCTTCGGAATATGCACTATAATATTAGTAACTCAATCTTTACACATTTCTAAAGAATCTTGATGGTTTTTATTGTAACATTTGATTAAATGTGCACTAACTCAAATTTTAGAAAAAAATCTAAAAAGTTGAATACTACAAAATAAAAGGAAGGACACTAGAAATTTTAAATGCTCGATGGACCAGAGTAAAAGTAGGAAGAACCTAAACACAACATAACAATATAAGTTAAATTTAGTGGATTAAAATTAAAATTTTCCTCCCATGTCACTCGGTTTTTCATCTTGTAACTTTTACGTGTTTACTTCTTTATACTTCGAACCCCCTCAACAAAAAAGTTGGATCCACCACTGGCGGTTTTAGCTGCCACTAATATTAACTTTTAGCGGCGTCCTTTTTTTTTAATTTGGTGGGAGCATCAACTCTTATGTGTTTTTGCGCCTGTTTAGTTGCCACCCACGGATACTACCTTTTAGCAACGTATTTTTATATATATGTAAAGGAGATTATAGTTGCCACTAATTCTATTTTTTATTGTCGATTAGTATTTGTATTAGCGGCGTCTTTAGTTGCTACTAATACTATCTCTTGTGGCGACTATTAGATGCATTCGTGGTGTTTAATTTGCTGCTAATACTTGCTTTTAGGGGCAACGATGACTAAAGTTGCTGCTAATACATGCTCTTAGTAGTGACTAATTGTGGCATTCACAGGGACTAAAGTTGAAGTTAATGCAAACTTTTAGCAGTGATTAATGTAGGTTTTAGTGGCAACAAATGTCGTTGCTAATGCATAATTTTTGCTAACTATTTTTAATTTTAAACGACCGAATAGACGAGTATTTAAGTTATTTCTTCTTAATCCTCTACTTTAGTTGGTGGTGAACTATCACCTTCAATCTTTTCTTTTGGACCATTTTTTTCTGCCAACTCTACTTTTTGGTCTCCTCTAAAGTATTTTGTCACAAACAAGTGTTTTAAATTTTTAACATTTAAAATTTATCTTTTATAATGGAGAAATTTTTGAAGGTTAATTGGCGTACAATTAGAAATTTGGTGGATATTGGCCCATCCGTCTACTTTTTTCCACTTAATTAATAATTAGGATTTTATCCTAATTAGTGTTCAAGTCTATGACGTACGCTTAACTCATACATCACGTGTTGGGCACTTCTACCCTTCTCCACTATACAAGGCTTTTTGTTTTCATTTGGTTTCCCCAAAAGTGTTGTGCCAAAACAGAGTGCAATCCTCGGAGGATAATGGATCCATCCGTCTACTCTTTTCCGCTTAAATACCATACGTTTTTATTTACAATAAGGTTTGAATCCATGACGTGCACAATTTCTGAAACATTATGTGTTGCGCTCTTATCACTAAAGCAAATCCCCGGATGACAATGTGAAACTTTTAAGGGTCGTTTGGTACGTGGGATAAGGCATCCCGGGATAAATTTGCTTTATCCCATATTTGATTTAAGATATTAGCTAATCCTGGGATGCTTTTATCCCGATATTTGTAAACAATGGAATTACTATCCAATATAGAAGGCGTAATAAAGATATCCCATAAATATCTTTGTTTATCCTATCCTGCGTACCAAACAACCACATGACATGTACATTTAGGTATGCCATACATTTACATGAGGCATAATCTCAACAAAAGTAAACGGTAAGAACCAAAAGAGCTAACCATACAAGTTTCAATCTTCTATAGGTTCTTCTTACCAAGCAAAATCATGAACAATCATGACAATGCATGAATGTCAAGTTCAATTATGTGGGAAAATGAAGGTGGAAGAAGTGGTTGAGAAAGCCAAAAGAAAATAACAAAGTAACTACAGACAGTCAAGGGAGAAAAGTAGCTAAAGAACATAACTTTAGCAAACTTTAGTTGTAAGGTAAGTAAAAGAATGCATTATCATAATGAGGAAATGGAAAGAAAAAAATATTATGACGGTCCTGCTCGTCTTGGACCTGACCGTGCCCTTTTAGGCTAGTTGAGCTCATGCAACACCGGCATCAATGAGGAATGCACATTATCTTTCTCAAAAGAAATGGAAAAAAAGATTAAGAATTTGATGAACAAAATATCTAGATTCTTGAAAAGATTTCTTCACAGTTTTACAACATTCAAAAAGCACACTTATGCACATGAAACTTGATAGAGAGAAAGGCAAAAAAAGAGAGCTTTTGATCATATAATCAATTGTAGCAGGTTGTTTTCTCTCTATTGCACCCTCTTTTATCTCTTCTGAAAAACTAGCAGGAAAAAAAAAGTTGAGATAATTACGAAGAACGAAAACAAGTATAGCATGGGGGATCCGATTCATGTCATGCTGTTGTTGTTCATTTTTCCTGCCACTCTCTCTTGATTTCGAATGTATAGTTGATCTCCAAATAGCACTTGTTATCGTCATCAAGGAACTGCAGCGGAAGCAAACAACAAGAAAAATGACTTTATATGGTATGCTTAGACGCATGCTTTAGTTGTGTCTTACCTACTAGGTCCCAAAAAAAAAAGTTGTCTGGTGTACGAAGGATCCAACATTCACTCAGGGTCCAGGGAAGGATCGCACCCCAAAGAGGTATTAAAGTAGGCAGCCTATCATGACACAAACATCATTGGCTGATTCCACTCACAAACCCGATAGTATTTTAGGTGGTCCTTTAATACAAGACTTAAAACTAGTCGAAACAAAAAGAGGTCCCATGTAAAAGATAAGCTTGAAGATTCTCTCATAACTAAGCCATCCACAAGACTAGATTGAATGGTAGATATGGAATATGTTAAGAGCATTAACGAGAAAGAAATATTACTTTTGTCCTTGCCGAGTAAGATCCTCTTGCGAAAATGCCAGAAGGGGTGGTTTCTTCTGGCATTTCATGTGTATAAGGCTCTAGTTGAGGACTAAACGCCCCAATCATCTGTTTTGTGCTGTCAACTGAAACAACATTCGTGAAAAGGGAAAACGTTACCTAAAAGCATCAAGAATGAACTACATAGGCCTAATAATGACATTCATATAGAGGTGGAAATGTGAAGGGACGGCATAGTACCTTTGATACCGGTTTTCCAAACTGCATTTGTGTATTTAAGACCTGTTACTATATTATTGTTGATCTGGAACGTAAATTTTAGGCTGTATTTGCTCCCTTCTTTCAGAGCAAACCATGGGCTCTTGGGATTTCCGTCCTCAGGGATAAGGAGAACAATATCAGATCTACCGGGCGACTTAATTGCAAGGCTCAAGATCTTCACTTCCGGATCCAAGGATTCTACATTATTCAGCAGTCACGAAAAGTTTAAAATTTATACCAGCGCAGAAACAGAAATGCTTTTAGTATGTGTCTAAAGGCTCATTAAGATTATATCAACCACAAAGTTCTACTGATAAGTTTCATAGTGTCAAAGTAAACAGAATAGACTAAACGAATAGAGGAAAAACAAGTAAAGAGATTTTTGGAGTTCCTCACCATAACATATCTTGAAAATGAAAGCAACATGGAAGGAGATGTTCACTCACCACCAACAACAACAACACTGACCTTACCCCTACCTCGTGGAGGTAGAGAGGTTATTTCCGAAAGGCCCTCCACTCAAGTAATGAACACGAAATCAATATGAAAAGAAAATATATAAGTAAAGAGGACATTGTACTCCTTCCATCCCAAAAATAATTGTCAAGTTTTGCCTTCTCACGAGTCAGTTTGCCTAATCTTCATAGCTAAACTGAATTGAATTAATTTAATATTTTAAAACCTAAAATTTAGATATTCGAAAATTATACGAAAAGTATTGTAAGTTTAAATTCTTCTCATATCAAAAAATACCTCTCGAAATGTTGGTCAAAGTTCATATAATTTGAATTTCGAGAAGCGAAAAGTGATAAGTATTTTAGTAGGGAGGGAGTATATGCATATTACTCTTTTCTCAAAAAGAAGGGGAAACAATGGAAAAACAGTAAAGTTGTCTCCGTGATAGGTCACACAGATTCGAACTGTGCAATCAGCCATAGGCTGTTTACATCACACACCTTGGGGCGCGGTCCTCCCTTCTACGGGGTGCTCCTTTTTACTCTTTCCTCAAAAACCAAAAATCAGAAATTCAAGAAAGTTGAAGGAGCAAATCTTAAATTAAACAGAATATTTACCTCCAACAGCATTGATATCCACACTTCCAAGGAGCTGCTCCTTCCACCTTCTCAAACTCTCATCATCCTAAAAGCAAACATTGAATCAAATCAAAACAAACAGCACAAAATAAACATTAAAAAGGAATAAAGACAACATTTTTCTTTTCATTTCAAGAAAATTAAAAGGAAGAATCAAAATAAACAGAACATTCAAAGAAACATTTAAGAAGGGACAAAGATGCAATCTTTTTTATCTTTCAAGAAAACAAAAAAAAAAGGTGAAATCTTTTTCATTCGACATCTGATATCCGCATTAAAGCTCAACTAAATTAAAATTCACATCGAAAGTCCCACGAGGGCCTGAAGCGTTCCCTAACTAAGACTAGCCTAAAGATACAATCTTTTTTATCTTTCAAGATAACTAAAAGGGGGAAGATGTCTAGTATCCACATTGAGACAGGATAAAAGTCCCACTCATGGCCAAAGCGCTCCCTCGTGGCCAAAGCGCTCCCTAACTAAAACGACTCTAAAGATGCGATCTTTTTCTTTCAAGAAAACAAAAAAGGGAATATTTCTCATCCTATGTCCGATATCCACATTGAACCCCGATTAAATCCATATTCACACCTCAACATGGCTCAAAACTCAAGAAATGTTATAAACAAAAGAACTCAACACACCTTATCCTTTTCAAATGTTTCTTTGAGTGTGCATTGAGGACCTAACTCAATCTTGTTATTAGCTTCATCATCATCCTCTTCATGATCAGTAGTATAAATAGAACTTTCACTCATTTGCCTATTAACCCTATTGCCATCAACAGGACCACCATCACTCTCAATCTCAGGGTCAAAATCAGCCACAATTCCCTTATTACCTTCAGAAATTGCTGCTGACCCTGCTTTACCTTCTACCTTATTATCATCAAAACCCATGTTCTTGCTGTTTTCAGCAACTCTAACAGCCAAGGACATTAACAAAAAAAAACAAGTTTTCTTGGCCAAACAAACACAAAAATGAATAAAAAGAAAAGGGATTTTTACTAGTTTTGTTCTAACTTATGACAAGAAAAGAACAGAACTAGAAAAACCCAAAAAGAAAAAACAACAACATTGAAGAAAGGCTAGAAAGAAACTCCCTTTATAAAAAAACAAGAATTTTTTTGGATCATTGTTGTAAAAAAAATGATTTTTTTTTTTAAAAAAATATGCTTGGGTTGTGAGAAAATGGTCAAAAGTATTGTTTACTATAATGGTAAGAAGAAAAAGATACCAAGAAAAAAAGTGAGAAAAATAAGGAGGGGTTTGGTTTTTTTAAGGCACAAAATGGAAATGTTCTTGTGGTGATCCAAATATTATGAGAATTAAAAATTGAAAAATATGAGTAATAATATAGTCTCGTTTCAATTTGTTTATCTGGTTTTAACTTGACATGAAATTTTAAAAAGTAAAGAATATTTTTTATCTTGTAAACTTAAACATGTCACGTGAGACTCGCTATGATATTTATGTCATGTTTTTCTTATTATTTTCTATGTCTTCTTTATTTCTGTATTATCATGCTAGCTGATTTAATGTTTGTAATTCGAATCGAGGATTTTCTATAAATAATATTTCTATCCCCTCAAAATAATATTAAGGTTTGTGTACATTTACTGTCCTCGTATCCTTAAGGAGTTATCAAAAAAGAAAAAAGAAAAAGAGCCATTTTTTTAAAAAATAAACTAAGAGAAGAGTAATAATTATAGTAGTTTAGTATAATATAAGATATAATAATAATGGTGGAGAGATCGTGAAGGTCACTTGGGAGACAGCTTAAGAATGGGTGTAAGAGAGGAATTTTAACTAATTTTTGGACCTCTTCTCTCATTGGACAATTATTCCTTACTTGAGGACTACGTGCATAATGTCTTTCACTCGTATCATATTTGAATCTCGATTAATTTAAATTTGGGTGACATAAAACTTATTTAAGGGCACAACTAGTATTAGTATATATGTTATTGATTTAATCGAATTTAGTAACTTTCAACTATATTTAATATTTGTCTTAAAAAATTGAGTGAATTGGATGCAGTAAATGTTATTGTCAAAAGATTGTACATTTTTTAAATTTATAACTATGGTCATTTATATATTTTCACGTGACTCAACACATATAGCTTCAGAGAATTTATTATTGACACTGACATAACCATAAAGGGATTTTAAGGATTTTATCTAAACCAACACTTAATTATTATTATAGATTATTGTTGTTATTTTTGTTGTTATGCTATTTTTTTTTCGTATTTCATTACTTCATATGCACATATTTGTCTAAATTAGAATATACTCAGAGATTTAATAATTTATTGGTGTTAATACGTATTTTAAGTAGGTAATGAGTAATTGAAAATATCCGTAAAAGTTTTTTTAATATTCGAGTCGAAAGTTTCAATAGGAATATTCCATCATTTGTTCATGTGCTCAATCGAAATAGGACGTAATTTGAGTATCTAAAATGAAATTTTGACAAATTTATGGGACTATTGATGTATTTCGCTTTTAATATTCGACAATCTTAACTCATATACTTTAATGGATAATTCAAGTGAAATAATTTATTGAACAATTTCTTTATCTATATTGTTGTTGCCCAAAAAAAATAAAAAAATTGAGCTTCGTACTGGATAAATGTTGGAGAAAAGTATTGTATGATGAAATAATTAGTAGGGTAGATAATGATTTTTTTAACTTACATCAATAATAATAATCTTGAAATTAAGAAGATAAGGATGAGTAATTATTTTACGTGATTGAATAAATTAATGGGGCTTTAGAATTATTATTTCTATACGTGTTATCATGATTTTCTGGTATATTCCCATCGATTTATTTATAATTATGATAATTAGCATGATTAGTTGAAGTCCTAGAGGAATATTAATTATGATTCATAATTCACGCTAACATAATTAAGGAATATTGTGGAAACCTTTCTGTTTTCTTCTTTACTTTTCTATTTCCTCAATTAGAAAAGAAAGTCGAGACTCGAGAGTCTATCGAAAATAGCTTTTACACTTTAGACAAAATAGGGGTAAAATCTTTATACACTTTATCTCTTCAAACTCCATTTGTGCAATGATTATATTGATTATGATGTTGTTTGATATCTATATTGAAACTGCGATGAATCTAAATTATACCTCGTAAGACCCATTTAAGAGGAGAACATTCATTACTAGGTCGTGTTTTTATACCAAGGACCTCAAACCCGACACTGCTAATTAAAGAGTTGCAAAATTCTATTTTGATTACAATTATGAGAATTTGATAAACGATAAGTTTTTTTTTTATTCATCTCACTATAATTCTCGATAGTAAAAGTCTAAAGACTTTATTTTGCTTTTCATTATGGCCAATGATGATGAATTATTTTGTTGGTGGTCAAAGAAGTACTTACTAGACATGACAAGTTTAAAATTATAATGTTGTCATTAATGGTGACAATCATTATTACCATGAACCAATTCAAATTATCATATCGCAAATATAAATAACGATGATTATGTCTCGATTCCAAACAAGTTTTACGTTCATTTTCGCGTCATTATTTGAAGCATACATTCATCTAAAGCCATCGTAGCACGATCTCTTAAAGTGATGACTTTTAATAACATGAATTGGAAGAAAAATGTATGACATTATGCCACAATTGCTAGTAACTCAATATATTACAAAATTTTGTATATTCCCATTTCAAATGTTAAAAGATGAAATCAACATGAAGCTGATGAAACAATTTTCTATATTACGCAAACCTAAAAAGAGCGATGGAAAGTGGATTTCAAGTTCGATAGTCTCGAGAAGGTATTAGCCACCAGTGACCATACTTCCGTAAAAGCACCATTGGGTGGCCTTTTCTCCCACACTGAATGAAAAAGCAAGCTAACCAAAACACTAAAAATATCAGAATACAAGGAGAAGAAAAGTACTTGCAAGTGAAAGTATGAGTGATTAATCGCTTCCCCATTTTCGTGCTACGGTCTCTTTGGCAGAAACACGAGAAGGAACTTCTTCCGGAGATATGGTACCAAAGCTGTCTTGGCTAGCAGGATATACTTTTCTCATAATCTGTGATGTTACAAAGGTAAACCCGTTCCTTGCTCCGCGTAGAGTGAACAGCAGAGGGTTGAATATCACAGCAAGCATCACATCTCCTTTTGTAACTATCAAGTACTGCAAATTTAAACTCGATGTACTGATGAATAAGAGACAAGTAGAAGTGCGGAATAATATTATTAATTGAAATCTTAAAAGTACCAAAGATACTCATATCCTTCTGTTTCATTTATGAATGTATTTGGCTGAGCACGGAGTTTCAGTAAGAAGGAAAAACATTTGAAGTTTGTGGTCTCAAACATGCCGTGATGTTTATGTGGTAATAAAATCATGCCATATAGGATATAATTGAAACGTATCATTTTGTTAGGAAGAGACTAAGAAGGAAAGAGTGTTACGTAAAATACCCTAGAGGGAGTACAAAGAATCTTATATAATTGCTCACCATGACAATAATACCCAAGATAGCAAGGGTTGCTTGTTGGGCTTCCTGCCAAAAATGGCCATCGTCCGAACCACCAAACCATCTACGCCAATTAAACCAACCGCCTCCGCCTGAATTGTCTCCTCCACCTGCTTCCTCCCTTCGTTTAATTTCTTTATCCCATTTCTCAAACTCAGTTTTCTTTCCTCCCAAAGCACTTTCTAGAGCTTTTCTAGCCTCGTCCTGTTTATATGAAACGACACAACACAGATGGTAAATAGATCTGACAGAATAAGATGACACATAAAATAGAAAAGGAAACTTCCACTTCATACGTTTCACGTAGAGTCACCTTAATCGAATTTCGCAAGCATGTGAAATTACTGCTAAATCTAGAAGCCTTGCCTTGTTCCCAAATATGGCTAAACTAGAATTCTATTTCCTCTGATAGCCAGAGATATCAATTCGAAGAAAACTTGTGTAGCTCGTGTTTACACCAAGATGTTGCAAATTGGAATTACTAAGCTCATTATTTTCTGTTAGATAAGTCAAAAAGTTATTACCGAGGTTTGAGTCTATAAGGTTAAGCATGGCTGAAGAAACCTCGTGAATATAATCCTATGGCAAAACACACAATCGAAGTTGTACACTCCTTTTCTAAGGGTTATCACAAGCCCAGTGTCTGACTCATTTCGAGTGAAATCTCTGGAGTGAAACTTATGTACATAAGAGTGCCACTGTGGAGCAATCTTCATAAAAGCTAACACATATCGATCAAACAATCTGCTCTTCCCATTTATGGCACCTTTATCAGAAAAAATTAGTGAAAATGAATTCTTATTGGCATTTTTGACTTTTTTTATCTCTCTCTTGGAAGCCCTAAATCAAGCTAGAGAACAACTACATTTTCTAGTTTTAGTGAACTAGGCGAATAACTGAAAATAGTGAGAATAACTGTCTTCTATCTTTCTCCCATCAGACAACTACCCATCCAACAACCAAAAAAGCATACCTTTCTGAACCGATTCATAGCCTATATGTGTGCTAATGATCAGCAAGAACTTTGAAACTTCCTCTGGCAATTGTAGCTTAGAAATTCACACCCTTATCCTACACCAAACCCACCAGCGCGGAATGGAAGAAAACGTATGAATAGCCACAGAGCAAATAGCTGGATATGGATCAAGCCGCAATGTCTTCCCTCAGCCCCTCACTACTTCCACACAATTGTTTGTTCTAAAAGCTCCATCTTTTATTTCAAATTTTATTTAATAAATCCATGTTTTCTGAACTATTGACACACGGAAGAAAAAGATTATGAAATGTTCTAAACTCCTCTTCCTTTTTTATTTATAAGAAAATACACTTTTGTGGCTGCAGGGAGAGTGTTCTAAACTCCTCTTTACTAGTAGGACTAATAAGAATACAACATACAAAGGAGATTCAGAGATAATGCCCCGATTTACTCTTCCAATAACCTCAACTCCACGTAAAGCCAAGAATCTAAGGCAACAAACAAAATGCAGGATGCAAAGAACTTAAGGTCAGGATAGAAGAAGCATTTGAAATTGAGGATCTTATCAGAATGTCATGTTCTGGTTTTTCATTTGCTACATGACTACTCCATCTAATAGCTACACTAACACAATTCAACAGCTTTGCCATTTTGCTTATTGAGTGCCTTCTTACCGTGCTACTCCAGTCCAAAGAGGCAGGAAATAGGGAAGGAATGGGAAACCTATTTTGACCAGTAAAAAAGGCCAAAGATACTAAAAAGGAACAATGGAATCAATATCGTAGAGCAACCACAGAAAGTGGTTGTAACTCTTCTGTGAGGATGATGGCAATAGCAGAAGCCAGGCTAAAATGACTGAGAACAGACTCAGGAAAGACCAGAAGCATTTAGTTTTCTTTTTCCTTTCTTTGTCTATATTCTTGACAGGAAGTGTGCTTGGGCTGAGAGATACAAAGACGGAGAAAGCAGACATTTGCCGTCCAATATATATGGCACGAAATCTCGTGGAGAACCCTGTTGCCCAAATTTAAAACTTCAGATACATTTAACTTGTTGTATACTCTTTTGGGTCAATCAAATCGTTTAGGAGTTTCAGATTAGTATGCAATTGAAGAGAGACTCGCAAGATAGGATGCAACACTCATGCAACTGAAACGTGCTTGAAAATCTACCTACGGACTCCAGGACACCATGGTATGAACAAGCACTCAAGCAGAACATCATGATTTTTTCTTTCTTTTGATAACCGTGGTGTCTGTTCCAGCTTTCACGCAACTCAACTTATTATTTCCGCGGGATACATGTCACCTCCCACCAGCAACAAGTACCAAGTAACTCTGTCCTCCAAGGCTAGGAGGACGAATCGAAAAATCACCAGGTGTTTTTTCATTCCCGCTAGGAAAACATCATGAAATTGTTTACACACCCATACAACTTTCTTTCTAGCCCAAACTCACACCAAGAACTACTGAAAACAATTTGTTCACTCACACAAGTACAAACATTTTCTTCCTTATTCCTTTATTGGAGTTAGCAAAAAAAAAAACCCAAGTTGATAACTTTATCACATCTTATACACAACCCACAAGTACAAACACTCTGATTAACCAGCAGGAATGATAACAAATGCAAAACATAAACCCCTTCACTAATTTAGTACACTTTTTTACTACAGACATTTTCGTGATAATCCAAAACACACCCACTTCATTTCTCTCTAAGGGAAAGCGATAAGCCATCAAATTGGGAATTTTCGAAAGCTTAAAACTTTGTACTACCTGTTTGCGATTATCAGAGAAGAGGCAAAAAAATCTGCCATTGCACTGGAGCTTGTGTTGTAAGGAACGGAAACTCTTTTCGGCGGTGGGGGAAGGAGCAGTTAGCAGCGCCGGCCGGGTCAAAGATGAGGTGGCGCGGTGGTGGTGCGGTGGTGCTGGGGTTGAAACTTGTAGGCTCAGCACCTGCGCCATAGCCATAGATTTTGGGTTTTGCTAAGGACTTGTTAAATTGGGCAAATGGCCCAAATGAGTTGTTTTTGGTGTGCACTTAAGTCGGGTAAACTCATTTTAAGTTTTTGGTCCGAAATAGAAGTATAGCAATACGAATGTTTATAAATTTGGGCAAACCACATAAATCCCACTAGTTTAGGTCTTAATTATTAAGATTCTCAATAGTTTCAAATATTACTTCATTTACCATATTTTATGCTTAGGATACATGAGTTTGAATCCATGAGATACATGCAGTTTCTGTCGAATTTTAAAATTGAGATACAAAATTTATTTATTTAAATTAATTGATTGGAACTGATTTCCTTAATTAGAGGAGTAATTGAGGATTTTCAAAATACATAGATAATTAATTTCATTTTATTATTCTTTGAAATAGTAAATTTATTAATATTATTAATTTAAGATAAAAACATGTATGTCTTGGTAATGCAATTTGATTAATTTTAAATTATTACTCTTAAAATAATAAATTCATTAATTTGATGTATCTATATCAATATATGATGTATCCAACAAACTAAACACTTAGATACACGAGTGTCCTGCAAGTACATTCATATGTATCATAGAAGTATCTAGCATTAATTTCATGTATTTGTTATAGGTATCTAGTATTAATTTTATGGATCTATTTATATATATATATATATAAAATATTAATTTCATATATCTTTTATATGTATCTAGTACTAATTTGATGTATCAAGTATCAATTGCATATGTTATATCCAAAAACATGTATCTCGAATACATAATAAGCATATACATCTAATTATGTGTATCTAAATATGGAATATACAAAAAGAAGAAGCATATACATCTAATTATGTGTATTTAAATTTCATACGTTATATTCAAAAACATGTATCTTGAATACATAATAAGCATATACATTTAATTATGCTTATCTAAATATGAAATGTAGTTGAATCACATGAATTTAGGAACAAATCACGACTGTAGAGTGTCTGTCGTATCATTAATATCCTTGTGTTGTTAAAAATCATGTATCCGAAATTTAATGGTGGATACATATACATGGTCAGACACCCCATTACTAAAAATACAACTCAGATCTTAATTAAGATTACTACTTATTGGATACACATGTTTCAAGGGCTATATCAAAGTAATATTGGTACTACCAAATCCATGTCACGGTAACCAAATAAAGCCTTAGAAGAACACCAGCAAACAAAAACTCTCTACAATACTCCCTTTGATCTTTTGTGTTGTGGCATAACATAATCAAAACTAAGATCCATTTCTTTCGGAGACAAACAATCAAGACCCACTCTGAATTAAAGTTTTCTCAGTAGCAGTTACTTTGTTTTGATCTAGTTATAAATGAACAATACAGAATAATATTTGGGTTCAGGAGAATTTGTCGGCCATGATGATGATATCTTGAGAAGAAGAGAGTAGATTAGCTATTGTTGGANGAAGTTTTCTCTGTAGCAGTTACTTTGATTTGATCTAGTTATTAATGAACAATACAGAATAATATTTGGGTTCAGGAGAAATTGTCGGCCATGGTGATGATATCTTGAGAAGAAGAGAGTAGATTAGCTATTGTTAGAATGAAATTGTACGATGAAATTCATGAATCATAAAGGAGGAGACATAATTGAGTGATAAATATGGGAGGGGAGGATTAAGAGATAGTGGTTGATTTGGAGTGAAAGAGTTAATTAAACAAATAATTAATCAATCCTAGTTTTAAGGTATGTGGGTATCTAATAATCTAATTGTATCTTCAAATAATATATTAATATATGGTATAAAATATTAAAAGTGGTAATATATGTAATTGTTTGAAAGTAAAGATAATATTAGTATATATAGTAGTGATGTATGTCTAATAAAGTAGTTTATCCTATAAATTTACGTAGATTACGTATTTGAACAAATTGATAAATGACTATAAGTAGGGCTAGATGTTCGGTTTTTATTAAATTTTGGTTATGTTTGGTTTTTCATCTTCGGTCCGATTGATTTCGATGTTTTTAAAATGATTTTTTTAGTGCAAATAAGAAATAAAATGAGGACCAAATCAAAATATAAGAAAAAATAATTAAAATATTTACATGTGATTAGTGATCATCTTTTGGTGTAATTCAGATGGTCAAACAACTCCTTAACTTTGTCTATTGTGTTATTTGAATACTCCAACTTACAAAATGATTATCTAATTAAATGCTTTCAAATTTTGATGTGCCATGTTAGCGTTGGTCGCTGGATATACATGAGACACGGTGAAAATGTGTTGGAGGGTTTAATTGTTATTTGTGATTAAATTAGAGCGTTTACGTGCCAATTAATGTTATATTTGAATCCTACTTATATGTTATGCATGTATCAAATAGATAAAAAGATCAGTAAGAAAGAAACTATAGGATAAAGAATGAATTAAAAAATGAGAGTACATAGTTTTTCTGTCATTTTTTTTTCTTGATGCTCAATGTTTGATATTTATGTTGAAATACTGATTAATTTAATGATACCTCACTCAAAGTCCACTTAAGAAAAAAATACGTGTTCACTTTTTTTTATGTCAAACTCAAATTCGAGACCTCAAATTAAACGTAAAGTGATAAGTATTATCTATGTTTATGGAAAATCTTGCTTTGCATTGCAAAGATTGTGAGCTTCATCAAGTTGTTGACCAAACCCAATCTTAATCAAACGGCATGTAGCTGTGACACGCAAACACTCATTATTTCCCAAAATAACCTCACTGTTTCATGGTAGAGTACCATGGCTTCAAGGGTATTTAAGTAAACTTAAGCCCAAAAAAAAGAGCAAAAAATAATTCAAAAACTGTTGGGAAAGACAAGACAATTCCAATTTTAGCCCAACCTCTTTTGGGCCCACCACTTTATCTTTATCCTCTCAAATAGTACTATTCTTTTACCTTTTTTTCTCTAAAATAAAGGTCCCCACTTCACATAATTACATTTATAACCTTGCTTCTTCTTGATGCTAACACGTCGTTCGTTTCATTTTACGTCAAAGTGTTCGACTAAACTCTATAATAATAATAGTAAGAATATGCATAATCATAAGTGAATTCTCGAAAAATGATGCATACAAGTCTACAGTTTTATTCTTATTTTGTGAAAATAACAAAATTCTTTAATCTGGATAAAGAATATTTTTTTTGATATAAATTAAAAATAAGGTTATGGCACTGAAAAGTATTGTCTAGTGACGTCCAAGGGTGTGACCTAGTGATCAATGAAGTGGTTGAGAATTATGAGGTCACAGATTCAAAATTTCAACAGGAATAAAAAACACTTATTCTCATTTGTCTTAGCCTTGATGTACAGAGTTACATATTACCTGTTGTTGGTGGGAGGTGATAGATGTCCCGTGTAATTAGTCGATATGCAAGAAAGCTGGTCATCATAAAAAATCTTCTAGTAATCAATCAAGTAAATTAAAAATCATGAGATTTCATATTTAAATTTCAGCAAAGCACAAAAAAGTACTCTCTTCGTCTCATATTAGATGGACACTTTCTATTTTACTGGCAATTAAGAAATCATTAATAGATTGATCAACTTTATTATTTTTCCTTTTCTCATATTAATTACCCTCATGGAAAATAAATTCTTGGATCTTCAAAATTTATTTAGACTCTCAAAGGCAATATTAATTGTTGGGATAAAATGAGAAAAAAAATAATTAATTCTATCTTGATTTAGTAAATGATCAAGTAATATATGGTAAATAATTTTTAGTAAAACGTCCATCTAATATGTGATAGAAAGAGTAGATAACTCTATTTGTCCAAACTGTAATAAACCAAATTATTCAATACCTATATTGCATATATTATGTAAAATTAATTAAAATGCGTATAAATTGATTTGGATACGAAATTATTTAAAAAGAAAAGAAAAAAGGTCAGAAGTGGGACCCTTAGAGAGTAGAGAGCATGGAAAAAGTGCAAAAAGTAGTAAACAAACTTTTAAACTAAGCAAGGGTATATTCGTCATTAAATACTTATATATCAGATAAGAGAGAGAGAGAGGCACAGCCATTAACAGAGAAAGAGAGTGAGCTTGAACAGAGAGAAAGAAGAAGAAGAAGAACAGAGAGAGAGAGAGAACATTAACGCCGTTAGCTTCACCGTTACTGTATGAAAGCAAAGCTATGGTGTCGGACCAGGAAATAGCTAGAGGTGTTGAGATTTTGCTCCGTCAATCGGACCCTAACGCCGTTACATCGTTAAATGGCGTCGTACAACAGCTCGGAGCAAAACTTGGACAGGACCTTTCACATAAAGCGGAGTTTATCAGTGATCAGATCAGTCTTCTCCGATCACAGCCACCGCAGCTTATTTCTCCTCCGTTGATGGTTAAAGACCATTTTACCCTCCTGAACCACCCACAATTTGCTAATACTCAAGCTCAACAACAGTTTTATTCTCATTTTGCCCTTCAACAACAACATCATCATAACCAGCAACAGCAGCTCTACTTTCAGCACCATGTACCTCCACTGCTGTCTCCGCAGCAGCAGCACCGGCAACCACCGTCACTGCAACCGCAAGTGCAGATACAAGCTCCGGCGCCGGTGGTGGTGAGAACAGCTGCTGCTCCAGCTCAACATGCGTCGTCAAATGTCGCTTATGTCCCTAAGGAAAGGTATGGTGTATTTCGTTGTAGTAAAAATCGGCGAGGATAAGTTTGTCTTTTTAACTTTTTCAATGTAAGATGAAAATTTAATTTTACTGAAAATACTGTTTAAGATTTTTTTTTTTTTTGCTAAGTTAAAGTTGGTGCTGGTAGTTGGGCGAATATAGGTGGAGTAAAAAGGGGTAGTCTTTTTATTTATTTTCTAAATTAATACCATGCTCTTGTGTCATTTGATTACGTTATTTAATCGTTTCCTATGTTTACGTAATTACGTGTTCAAATTTAGTAGCAATTTTGCATCAAAGTTGATCCGAACATCACGATTATCAAAAAAAAATTGGTAGCAACTTTGATAGTATAGGGCTATTACTTGGCCAATTACAACCTTACAAGAGTAGACAAAGTATTTAAATCATTGTTGGATAAAAAAAACTAGAGAGTTAATTGTATGTACTAATGGTCATCGACATAATCAGAAGAAATGGACGCACAAATGGAACACGAATGAGTATTATTTAGGGGATATAATTTCGATCTAAACCTGGAAACCGTATCTTTATATATGGTTACTTTGTCCCTTTGGAGACCAATAAAGTACTCGTACATGATTGATAAAGTTACGTTGTATTGAGGGAATTGTTTTGTCTCAATCAATCAATAATACAGTCACATTTACGCTTCCTAAGTAGGTAGTTGTAAGTTGTAACCATTTTATATTGTTTTTCACCTTTTTCTCGTTTTCTAAAGTGAATTTGAACTTTTGGGAGTTATAGTTCTTTCCGTAGAGTTTGAAATGTTTTTTTACTTGAGAAATTAACCATTTTGGGAAATTTTAAATTGGAAGTGTCTTACATCGAACCTAATGACGTGGAGGAAAAGCATTGCACGTTATATTAGAAGTGTCCTGTGCTTTTAGAGCGATTTTGTTTCCTAATCGATGTGTGAAACTCGAAAATAAATGATATCTGATTCAGTTAAGTAAACGTATTCCCTCTAGTTATACGAGTTGAGCAAATTGTTTATGTGGTTTAACTATCCAAAGCTTCCTGTATTTGATATGGTTTCTGTTTTGTCCAGTGCTACTTCTGGAACAAAAAGGAGAGGTGGACCAGGTGGTCTTAACAAAGTCTGTGGTGTTTCACCTGAACTTCAGGCTATTGTTGGTCAACCCACAATGCCCAGGACAGAGGTATGATTGTCATATCAAAAGTTCCCGAGTTGTAGTTGGCTGTCATTACATAGATCATATATACATCTTTCTTTGCTCGATTAGATTGTGAAGCAGCTGTGGGTGTACATCAGGAAACACAACTTACAGGATCCTGGTAACAAGCGAAAGATTATCTGCAACGATGCTCTGCGAGCACTCTTTGAAACAGACTGCACCGATATGTTCAAGATGAATAAGCTGCTGGCTAAACATATCACGGCACTCGATCCTTCAAGTATGTCAAATAATAAATGATATCCTTTTGTAATAATATATCTCTTATTTTCACACTTATAAAAAGTACATCGAAAAAGAAGAAAAGGGAAAAATCCACAAATAGCTACAGTTTGAAGGGTTTATAACTATTTTAATGAAGACGTTCTCCTCTCCAACCCCTGCAGAACAAGCTGATCAAGCTAAAAGATTGAAGGTTGAAGCTGATTCTGTGGCTACTAAGGTTGAACAACCTGTCTCATCCACTGTTACAATATCTGATGCGCTCGCCAAATTTTTTGGAAGTGAAGAAAAGGAGATTCTCCAAACAGATGCTGTGAAACGTATTTGGGAGTATATAAAGCTTAACCAACTTGAGGTAGATGTCTATAATCTACTTCTTTTGTTTTGGTTATACAGAGGGCATGTGTTTGTTTTCTCTACTCTTAGTTCCTTTCTCGTTTTCTACCTCGCTACAAGTTTTTAATATCTATAAGCAATATCATCACATATCTCTGCATCTTTAGCATATATATCTGCATTTCTGCTTGCAGGATCCTGTGAATTCTACGATGATCGTGTGTGACGCAAAGCTTCAGGAACTCCTTCAATGTGAAAGCATTTCGGCCACAGAATTACCTGAGAGGCTGGCAGGTCGTCATTTTGTCTAGCAATGACTATATGTCTATATAATATGGTAGGTAAAAAGCCATGTTGCATTAACCCTTTCATATGCACAAATAAATTTAATCTTGGACAACCCCATTGAATATGAGCTATGACACACGAGCCACTTTTTACTTCTCTTCCTCTTAAGTTGTAAGATGAAAAATTTTCTAGTCTACAGAGAATAACGCGTTCTTAGTGACTGACAAAATCATTGCACCTAAGTAATTTTCTAATATCTTATACAAGATTATGCTGACTTGAGTATCTTCATGTGTTATTTTTCGATACCCATAAGCATTTGTATTGAACTTCAAGTTGTGGTTTTTTGCAGGTATTTCACCTCAAGTTGTTCGATGACACGCTAATGTTTCCGAAGATGTATCTTGGTTTTTAGGTAAGTTCAGTTTATTAACATAGTTAGACATCATGGTATGTAATTAGAAATCTGGATTGATCTGCTCCCGGCCTTATGGCGGAAAGTTGTTTTTGTAATCATGCCACGGCCTTGATCTAGGTTCACTAGCCTCCTTTGTTCTTGTAAAATCCTGGCATTCTTGATATATATGGATAGTAGGAACATTAACAGATCCTTAGCTTGTTCGAACTCGTTGGAGTTAAGATGTACATGCCAGGTCTACAATATACATTGGAGAGTATATTTCTCTTTCGTCGTTGATATAAAATTTCTGCTTTCTTATTGCTTTCGTTGCCCCTGTTGAGGAAATGATCTCCTATGACTAGTTACAATTTGAATAGAAGAAGACGACCAAAGGAGTGACATTTTAAACATCGTTGTTATGTCTCTTTCCTAATGCTTATTTATAGCATATTGATTTTGAGTTGCTTGTTCTGTGATAATCTTCATAGATGGCACCAAAAATTTCTGCCATCTATGAAGATTCATCACAGAAGAAGTAACTCAGAATCGCTACAATAACATATTCAGTATAATCCCACAAGTGAGGTTTGGAAACTTAGAATCGCTATGAATCAAAAAAGGAAATTACTAGTGAATTACATGAAGTTCTTAATCAAATACAGCAAAGCTACAAATAGTAGAATCATTAACAAAATTTTCATTGCCTCTTTCATCTTCCCCTTCAAAATATTTGGAGTCATCTTTTGAATTGTTCTCAAAAGGAAGGATGATATTTTCTGGTGAATTGAAATAAAAACAGAGAAAATATTATATTAGTACTAGCTAAAATTGTAGACCATGTATCTATACTTTTGCTATCATATGTATTACTCGAACACAAAATATTTAAAATATATATGAATAGATTGTGATCAAAGAATAATTTGTTCAGACTCTCGAACATTATCACTCACCAATCTAAGTGGCTCAATTTGAAGGAGTGGCTCCATGATCATCTCCACATTCCTGTCATTGGAAGGAAATCGTTAGTTCATACTAACCGATTCATTATTCATCGAGTTTTACATAGATGGTTCCATTATCTATCGACTTTCGAATCCTCTTGATTATAAAAACAAGGATAGAGGAAATCTTGATATTAACATGTTTTTTCCCTCCTCTTTACCTTATCATCATACGACCCTTGTAATAATGGCAATGATAGAATCCGAAACCTTTCACAATAGGAATATGAGTGTCACTGCATTCTGCAATAAAAATAAATGGTAATCGAAGAATTCAAATTAGTCAATTCAGTAAATTTCAAATATCGTTTTGGAAGAATAAAAGCATAGAACAATGGGCTAACCTAGTTTCCAAGCAACCCCAACATCTGTTCCATCATGTGTAGTTGGTTTGAAAACAATCTCAAAGTTATTCCCTAGGAGCTTTATGATTGATTTGAAGAAATCTATTACTTGCTGCAAGGAGAAAAATAAACAAAAAATAAATAGTAAGATTTTTTTACAAATAAATCACAAGAGATTTTCGTAAACGGGCATAGAAGATCATTTCCTCGAAAATCACATTGGAGAGATAAAGAGTTTAACATACCTCCTTGCCATAGAAAGTTTGTAAAGAGGAGGCAACATTGCTAATACATCTACATTCTTCTCCAATTATATCAGACAATTCAATAAGATTTTTATTTTTAAGTGCTTTATAAAGTTTTTGTACTGTTTCCATAGCTTTTGGGTCTTCTTCTGGATTATTATTTTCTGAATTATCTGATTTATTACATTTCAAAGGGTATAATAGGCAATTTCTTTTGGATGAAACTTGGTTTAATTGAATAAAACTAGAAACATATTTTTGGTCATGAAGAAGTTGTAGTTTCTTTTTTCGATGGAGCGAAAATTGGGAGTTTTTTTCTTGGAAAATTATTGGGAATTTTTTATTAGAGATTAAGGTAGAAGGGAAAATATTTAGTGAACTCATTTTCAAGAAAATTGTATGTGTATGAATGTGAAATAATTTGTTTATATATTTATAACACTTTTTTCATAACATGAGTTTCACATATATGAAGAGAATAGAGCATAACATGTTCATTAAGGTTTTAACCATTGCAAGATTGGAATATTTGATATAGTATCATGGCCTAGGGAATAAATATAGCTATATAGGTCAAGCAAAATATAAATTGGAAAACTCATCTTTTTTCTATATTGATGAGGGAGGAAGAGTATCTGAAATCAATTATGGGGTTAGGAATTTTTACTAAGGAAAATTAAATTATAAAGAAGTAACAATTCAGTGAGTTTTAACATAGATATAAGATACTTAACTATATAGTGTAATTTTCGAGCAAAAAGGTGTTGATTGACATATCTTAGACAAGGATGATTTTGCCTCTGTTGTGAAACACGAAGTAATAGATTGATGAGTGGAAGAAACAACATATGCAGAGTAATTTCATAAGTAGGGTTTGGGAGGATGGTGTGTACGCAGTCCTACCCTTATCTTATGAAGGTAGAGAGACTGTTTTCGATAGATATTCGACTTATTCTTACGTTTTTTTCCCATGATTCCAAGAGGACATCAATCCCAAAATGATCCTCTTCAAACTCAGCCCCGCTTGCTTGCTCGGAAGGGCCCGGAAGAGGAAGTGATCCCCCGACACTAAAAACCAAAATCCGTGGAGATTGAATATCCTTAAATCCCAACCAAGCACTATCTAATAAGCTCATGTGATCTTTTGGGCATTTTCCAAACATATCTACACATAATTTTTTCGTACCAATCAGTAATCAAAAGTTGTATGGTTAAAGCATTTCGTTGTGATGAGTGACATTTCCTTGGAAATACATTGTTGGATTTGCATGAATGTTATTTAGTTTTGTGTCCATTTTTGTAAACAAATTCACAATGTAGGCACCAAAACATGTTAACATGACCATGTTTTAAGAAAAATATGTTGGAATTTGGGACTTCAAATAATACAAGATAGTGGTTTTCCCAATGTATGAATGAAAAAGAAATCTTTATTACAAATAGCTGGTTGGATTAATTGTTCAATTTTCCTAATCAATATACATAGACTATACACGATTATACACATATTCAATATGAATCAAATATACATTGTACATCTACCAGCTATTTTTACTTTAAGCGGTTGATTAAACAACTATTTAGGTTAATTTTTCAATAAAATGAGGTGCGCGATTGTGCATGTGGATAAGGACTAGGTCCTATCTATAAACAAATACCATTTCATCTTTTCTATAGTTGTTAAAGAAAACTCTTGAGTTCCATTGTTAAATTGTATGTCTATTGTCATTCACTACACCAAAAAGAATTATTTTACGGTAATAAATTTATTTACTGCCACAAAAATATTTATCAACAATTAATTAAATGTCATGCAATCCAGAGTCGCTAAAGGCTCTAGTGACATTTATTTTCTAATCGATATAATATATATTAACTATACACAATTATACACATATTACTATATTAACTATACACAATTATACACATATTATATCTGGATTGACTAGCCTCCTTTGTTCTTGTAAAATCCTGGCATTCTTGATATATATGGACAGTAGGAACATTAACAGATCCTTAGCTTGTTCGAACTCGTTGGAATTAAGATGTACATGTCAGATCTATAATATACATTGGAGAGTATATTTCTCTTTCGTCGTTGATATAAAATTCCTGTTTTCTTAGTGCTTTCGTTGCCCATGTTGAGGAAATGATCTCCTATGACTAGTTACAATTTGAATAGAAGAAGACAACCAGAGGAGGGAGTGACATTTTAAACATCGTTGTTATGTCTCTTTCCTAATGCTTATTTATAGCATATCGATTTTGAGTTGCTTGTTCTGTGATAATCTTCATATATGGCACCAAAATTTCTGTCATCTATGAAGATTCATCACACAAGAAGCAACTCATAATCTCTACAATAACATATCCAGTATAATTTCACAAGTGGAGTTTGGAAACTCAGAATCGCTATGAATCAAAAAAGGAAATTACTAGTGAATTACATGAAGTTCTTAATCAAATACAGCAAAGCTACAAATAGTAGAATCATTAACAAGATTTTCGTAGCCTCTTTCATCTTTCCCTTCAAAATATTTGGAGTCATCTTTTGAATTGCTCTCAAAAGGAAGGATGATATTTTCTGGTGAATTGAAATAAAAACAGAGAGAATATTATATTAGTACTAGCTAAAATTGTAGACCATGTATCTATAATTTTGCTATCATATGTATTACTCGAACACAAAATATTTAAAAGATATATGAATAGATTGTGATCAAAGAATTATTTGTTCAGACTCTCGAACATTATCACTCACCAATCTAAGTGGCTCAATTTGAAGGAGTGGCTCCATGATCATCTCCACATTCCTGTCATTCGAAGGAAATCTTTAGTTCGTACCAACAGATTCATTATTCATCGAGTTTTACATAGATGGTTTCATTAACTATTGAGTTTTGAATCCTCTTGATTATAAAAACAAGGATAGAGGGAATCTTGATATTAACATGTTTTTTCCCTTCTCTTTACCTTATCATCATACGACCCTCGTAATAATGACAATGATAGAATCCAAAACCTTTCACAATAGGAATATGAGTTTCACTGCATTCTGCAATAAAAATAAATGGTAATTGAAGGATTCAGAATTAGTCGAGTTAGTAAATTTCGAATATCGATTGAATAATGGGCTAACCTAGTTCCCAAGCAACCCCAACATGTGTTCCATCATGTGTAGTAGGTTTGAAAACAATCTCAAAGTTGTTATTCCCAAGGAGCTTTATGATTGATTTGAAGAAATCAATAACTTGCTTCAAGGAGAAAAACAAACAAAATAAATAGTAAGATTTTTTTTATAAATAAATCACAAGAGATTTTCATAAATGGGTATAGAAGATCATTTCCTCGAAAATCACATTGGAGAGATAAAGAGTTTAACATACCTCCTTACCATAGAAAGTTTGTAAGGAGGAGGCAACATTGCTAATACATCTACATTCTTTTCCAATTATATCAGACAATTCAATAAGATTTTTACTTTTAAGTGCTTTATAAAGTTTTTGTACTGTTTCCATAGCTTTTGGGTCTTCTTCTGGATTATTATTTTCTGAATTATCTGATTTATTACATTTCAAAGGGTATAATAGGCAATTTCTTTTGGATGAAACTTGGTTTAATTGAATAAAACTAGAAACATATTTTTGGTCATGAAGAAGTTGTAGTTTCTTTTTTTGATGGAGAGAAAATTGGGAGTTTTTTTTTTGGAAAATTATTGGGAATTTTTTATTAGAGATCAAGGTAGAAGGGAAAATATTTAGTGAACTCATTTTCAAGAAAATTGGATGTGTATGAATGTGAAATAATTTGTTTATATATTTATAACACTTTGTTCATAACATGAGTTTCACATATATGAAGAGAATAAAGCATAACATGTTCATTAAGGTTTCAACCATTGCAAGATTGGAATATTTGATATAGTATCATGGCCTAGGGAATAAATATAGCTATATAGGTCAAGCAAAATATAAATTTGAAAACTCATCTTTTTCTATATTGATGAGGGAGGAAGAGTATCTAAAATCAATGACGGGGTCAGGATTTAAGGAAAATCAAAATATAAAGGAGTGACAATTCAAAGAGTTTTAACATATAAGATACTTAACTATATAGTGTAATTTTCGAGTAAAAAGGTGTTGATTGACATCGCTTAGACAAGGATGATTTCGCCATTGTTGTGAAACACGAAGTAATAGATTGATGAGTGGAAGAAACAACATACGCAAAGTAATTTCACAAATGGGGTTTGAGAGGATGGTGTGTACGCAACCTTACCCTTATCTTTTGAAGGTAGAGAAACTGCCTTTTTATAGACCTTCGACTTATCCTTACGTGGAAATTGAATATCCTTAAATCCCAACCAAGCACTATCTAAGCTCATGTGATCTTTTGGATATTTTCCACACACATCTACACATAATTTTTTGGTACCAATCAGTAATCAAAAGTTATATGGTTAAAGCATTTCATTGTGATGAATGACATTTCCTTGGAAATACATTGTTGGATTTGCATGAATGTTATTTAGTTTTGTGTCCATTTTTGTAAACAAATTCACAATGTAGGCACCAAAACATGTTAACATGACCATGTTTTAAGAAAAAAATGTTGGAATTTGGGACTTCAAATAATACAAGATAGTGGTTTTCCCAATGTGTGAATGAAAAAGAAATCTTTATACAAATAGCTGGTTGGATTAATTGTTCAATTTTCCTAATCAATATACATAGACTATACACGATTATACACATATTCAATATGAATCAAATATACATTGTACATCTACCAGCTATTTTTACTTTAAGCGGTTGAGTAAACAACTATTTAGGTTAATTTTTCAATAAAATGAGGTGCGATTGTGCATGTGGGTAAGGACTAGGTCCTATCTATAAACAAATATCATTTCATCTTTTCTATAGTTGTTAAAGAAAACTCTTGAGTTCCATAGTTAAATGGTATGTCTATCGTTATTCACTACACCAAAAAGAAATTTTTTGCGGTAATAAATTTATTTACTGTCACAAAAATATTTAGTAACAATTAATTAAATGTCATGCAATCCAGAGTCGCTAAAGGCTCTAGTGAAATTTATTTTCTAATCGATATAATATATACTAACTATACACAATTATACACATATTACTATATTAACTATACACAATTATACACATATTATATACTCTCTCCATTTAAGAAAGAATGGCCTTATTTCCTTTTTAGTCTGTTTCAAAAAGAATGACCATTTTCCTTTTTTGGCAACACTTTAATTTCAACTTTCCACATGACATGTTTAAGGCCACAAGATTAAAGGGTTTTTTGGTACATTTGACATAACTTTAATTTAGAACCACAAGATTAAAAAGTTTTCTTTCTTTTCTTAAACTTCGTTCCAAGTCAAACTAGGATATTCTTTTTGAAACGAAGGGAGTATGAATTAAGCATGTATTATACATCATTGGGCCATGAAATATGACTAGTGAAGAATTTTGACATTTTTAGTCAGTATGACCAAGTGCATATGGGCCTTAAATGGACCCACCTTCATATATATATATATATATATATATATATATATATATATATATATATANTTAAAAAAACTCTTACATCAAACATTAATATTTGAACATTTGAACCCATATTAAATGTACATCAATTTTCAATAAAACTTACGTGATTTGGTTAAATAAGAAAGCTAAGATGGTATCTATCTTGAAAGCAACTTTATAAAAGAGGGAGGCCCCTACTACTCTCAATAATGTATTTTTGGATTGGTAAGCATATTGCATTTCTAGTTCACTACCAAAAAAAAGGAAATTTCCAATGGACTTTCCGTCAATATGGTTGACTGATAATTACTGGTAATTCTAATTTCATGTAGATGAGTTGTATTCTATAATTTGAACTCAGGATGAATTTTTGTTGGCTCACCTTTGCGAGATCACAATCCCTTTATCTCCGTTGTCATATCATATATATCTCTCAGGACATAAGGTGTATGATGACTTGATGTCATCCTCACCTTCCTCTAGGCTTATCATCAAGTAAATTTTCTGTAATGTAGCCTGTTGGTAACATAACTCAACGATTTTTCGACTCATCTAAGTCTATCAAATAATCGTTTTGGCCCTTTTGAAAAAACTAATCATATTGCTTAATTAACAAGGGCAGAAAAAAGATTCACATATCATCATAATAAAAACAAATTAAAAGTAGATAAAAATTTCTCCAATGTTGTTGACAGACAGTCAAGTCATTGAAATTGATGAAATAATTACAAATCTAACAGACCAACTTTTAAGGGAAGAAACCTAGGATTTTATCTTCCTTTCTTTTTACGATGTTTTGATTGCCAAGTAGTTTAGTCTTTTTTTGTTGAGTTTAACAAATGATTGATTCTGGAGTATCGGTGAAGTTGTTTTTTATACGATTTGTAAATATTGTACTTCAAGAATTCAAGTCGTGAAATCAATTTATCAATGATACTTATGTTAAGGTAAATTGTCTACATTACACATTCTTTTCACAGTACGATACGTATTGAACTAACCTTTTTATTAGATTCACCTACAACGTCCTATATGGGCGAAGCAACTAGGAACAAGGTCAAAACTATTCTTATGTATGTTGAATTTCTTACTTCTTGATTTGTTTTTTTTTTATATATTTTTTAAATTGTCTTAGTGAAAATTCTGATTCCACACTTAATCTAACAAAAATATATACAACTTAAATCTTTTATGTGAAAATTATCAAATTAACATTGGAAACTAGACAGGCTTTCTAACATGGACCATATGGTTTTACAAGTTTTTGCTAAAGTGAAAAAAAAGACTCCAACATGAATCATTAAATTTTAAAGGTGCTTGTCGATTAATATCCACAATTTTAGGAAAAAATGAGCAGTCCTTATTATTATGTTGTTTTTTTCAAAAAATAAATAAATATAACAATCTTGAATTTGCCTCCACGTATTATTTTTACGTCATCATTATTGGCAAAGAAGTTGTAGAATGAAGTGATTTTCAATTCATAGACTTATATATAACTTGAATATATATTATTCGTAAGGGTGACTGAGTTGGTGCAACATGTGATATTTCATAAAAAATATCAGGGATCAATTTCTCTTGTCAACGCCTTTTCGGTTAAGCTCGTCATGTGATCGGGTTTGCCTTGTATAGTGTACATCTCCTATGTGATTTGTGAACTATTGTACATAACAAATAACAACAAATTCAAAGAAAAAACTTGAATATATAGTTCACAAAGTTTTAATCGAATTTAAAAGATTTTTATACAATATAGTTCAAGAATAAGGCACGTCGATCAATTGGAGTAATCCATCATTATTGCAAATTTGTAATGTATCTTAAGTGGCATTATGAAAAGTCCTTTTTGAGGTTGAAAGAATTTTCCCATTGGGAAAAAACAAAAAATGCGTTATGAATCCTATTGATGTAACTTTTTTATTTTTTGAAGATCTCTAAAATTTGAATACAATTAAGAGAAAGTAAAGTGTTAGACTTTTTTGTCTTTTCTTGTTTATGTCTTCAATATTTAAGACTTATTAATTTGACTAATTCAAATTCATATAATATAGAATACAATTAAGAGAAAGTAAAGAGTATTCGCTATTTTCAAAACTTAGACCATCAAATCTTTACTTATATAT